>NC_045439.1:1318645-1321064 GCF_002776525.5 Piliocolobus tephrosceles | reverse complement strand
CTCCCCAGTCCCGGCTCCCCCCACAGCCCCAACGTCCTCCCCAGCCCCAGCTCACCACCCCAACCCCAAAGTTCTCCCCACCCTTCGCTCCCCACCCCAGCCCCCCCACTCCACCCCAGCCCCAGCATTCTCCCCAGCCCCGGTTCTCCACATCCAACCCCAATGTCCTACCCAGCCCCGCTCTCACCCCTCCCTCACCAGTCTCTGGTCTGTCCCTCCTGTCCCTCCCATCCCCTCCCAGGCCTGCCCTTGGAGGTTCCACAAAGGAGGTTGTCAAATGCCTGTCCAAAGCACGTGCCAATCAGGCCCAGAGGGTTTTACAGCCTCCGAGGAGGAGGAGGAGGAGGAGTCGGGGAGCCACGCCTCCCCATCCAGGAAGACAATATTTCACCATCAAGGACATGACCCTGGGTATTTACAGATGGTAATGAGACTGTCCACTGCTTGAAGTTACCATAAATAAGCAGTGAAAACTGCTGAGTTTCATGCAATTCTCCCTGATTGCCTGAAAGGCGTCATTATTTTAATAAAAAAACTCATCAGCCAGCCTACCCAGCTCTCAGCGTGTTAATTACAGAGGCTAGTGCCCCGCCTCCCTCTCTCGGCCCCAGCTTGACTCTTCTCTCCACAGCCTTTGATCCCAGGGAGTCGGGGCAGGTGGATGGTGCTGTCCAGTGGGGAGGAATCCCAGCCCTGTCCCCTCTCAGGTGCCCAGACCACCTCCCCACACTGCACAGCACAATCCTGGCACTGTCTTTTCCTCTCAATCACAAGGTCTCACTAGGCCATGGGCACAAACCAACATCAGTCAAGCCCAAAATTCTATGTGGCCCCCTAAAGCAAGGGGACAAGGAAAATGGGACTCCAAGAACAGCAGATTTCATGAAAAGGACCCAAGAAGCCAAGGCGTGTCCAACACAGCACGCAGACAGGAGCGCGGCATGCAGACTGGGTCAGGCACGTCTCCAGCTACACAGGCAGACGTGTCCGAACACATGCCGCACCCCTGCAAAAGCACAAAAGGAGGCACCATGCACATTCTTCCTCACTGTGAACGCCTGCAGTGCGTCTGTCATCATGGCTGGGGGAACAGGGCCCGTGCTCTTTTATGGTAAAAGAAGTGAACTGAAAGAAAGAGGAACTGTGCTTCCTCTCCTTAAAGACGATAGCACACCAGGATGTCCCCACCTAGGGCAGACCAGTGACAGCCTTCCCATGATCTCCTGGGCCTTCTGGGGACAGGACCTGCAGCCGCTGATTCTGCCCAGGCACCAGTGAATCCTCGTGAATATAAATGTATCTTGGGTCCCCTTGCAGCCAGCAGTGACCACACTGCACAGTTCTGGGCCACTGCGATGTAAGGGGCGGTCCTGGGTGGGTGCCCCAGGAAGTGCTACGGAAGAATGAGACTCAACCATCAGTCTTGCTTCCCTCTTCACTCTTTTGTCCTTGGTCCTGTGCCTTCTTCCTGCCTGGAACACGGATGTGATGCTGGACGTGAAGCAGTCGTCTTGCAACCATGAGGCTAAAAGCAGGACAAAAGCTACGTTGCAAATGAATGAACAGAAAAACAGGAAGAGCCTGAGTCCCTGCCAGCACCACGGACCCCACATCAACTTTGGTGCCTGCTGAACTCCAGACTTCTCGATACACAGAAATAGAAAACTCATTTGATAAACCATGTTAGGTTGGGTTTTATGTAGTGCAAAGTTGAATGTATTCCTAATCAATGTTCCCAAGAATAACTGTTACTAACAACAAAACCAAAGAAAGCCCCTTGTAGCCAGTGGAAGCAGATTCGTATAACTGCATAATTCCCCAGCTCCTGGATCCTGCATCCCGCCTGCCCCGCAAAGTCAGGCATAGTGTTGGACTTGGCTTGGCTGATGGAATGGGAGAAGTTCCGTGTCACCTCCGGGAAGCCGCATTCAGCAGGCAGTGCTCAGCTCTCCATCTACTTCTCTGTTCCTGTTTCAAAAAACCTGGGACAGGCGACACATGTTGTTGTGGAAGTCAACGCTCAGCCGTCCCCAGGAGGGCAGCTGCCCTGGAGGCCTTAGAGGTGGTGCGGGGCTGGCAGCACGTGGAGCTGCTGCAGCTGGGAGATGGCTTGTTACTGCCACACGGTGCAGCGCAGCCGAGCTCAACGTGTCACAGAAAATAGCAGGGGAGAGGTTTAAGTGGGTCTTTATCTTGAAAAGTAAAACCTCAAAAATAGTCTGCTATTGCATTGGATAGAGATTTGGGTTTTCACTGCCACCCTGCGCTGGTTGTTAGAATGTTCTCCAGGCATGGAGAATGCATTGTTTGAATTTGTTATCTGTTCTCCCAGGAAAATGATTGGCCACGCTGCACGGGCGGCTGCACGTGAGCTCCCTGCGACAGTCACAGGCCCCTCGACGCGGTGCTCAGACCATCT
>NC_045439.1:1318071-1318635 GCF_002776525.5 Piliocolobus tephrosceles | reverse complement strand
CTCCCTGCGACAGTCACAGGCCCCTCGACGCGGTGCTCAGACCATCTCCCTGGAAGCATCCTTCCCTCCACCGCCCTTAGCAATCAGCTCGCCTTCGAGTTTCACCTGGAATGGCTCAGCGGGCACTGATCTGTCAGTGGCTTTGCAGGCACCTGGGCTGTCCCACACATCATTCTCAGCTCCCGAAACCGCGTCAGTCACAGGCACCTTAACTGCAGTCCCCGGTGACCGGCCACTATTGGGAGACTGACCGATAACGACTGGAAGGGAGTCAGTGCTGGGGCCAGTTTGGATGAGGGGGTTGAGCAGGCTGCCTCCCTCCAGACGTTCCCCAGGGGACCCCTTTTCCTCTCACTGTCTGCACTCCCAGCCTGCCTCTCTCTGGGCTTCCTCCCTTCCTTTTTCACCCAGACACACCTCCTGGCCCCACAGCAAGAATGGAGAGCAGCACCCCATCTCCCAGGCCGAGGGACGCAGCTCCCTGCAGTGATGTCGGGGTGTGGAGGGCGGGCGGGGCGCGGAGGGCAGGGGTGTGGAGGGCGGGCGGGGCGCGGAGGGCAGGGG
>NC_045439.1:1249208-1318061 GCF_002776525.5 Piliocolobus tephrosceles | reverse complement strand
GCGGAGGGCAGGGGTGTGGAGGGCGGGCGGGGCGCGGAGGGCAGGGGCTGGGAGCAGGCGTCTTCACTCCAGGTTACGGCCAGTTCCCCCAAGTCAGGGTCAAAAGTACAGCCCATCCCACAGCCCACCCGTCCTCTGCCCTCCTCATCCAGTCAGGGTCCCACCGATGCCCTTCTGTCTCTGAGAAGGTCCCTCCCAGCCACGGGAACAAAAGCAGGGAAGAATCTCCAGCCAGGTGTGCGGGTGAGGGATTCGGAGCTGGGAGGGGCGGGCAGACAGTTCCCACTGGCTCCTGCTCACATCCAGGGCTTTTTAGGGACCCTGCCCCAAATGGGGTCCTTGAAGCCACTCGGAGAATGCCCAGCTGTGGATGTGTCCAGACAGCAGCCAAGGACGCTCAGGCGAGCGGGAACCGCTGAAATCAGCCAGGCCCAGCCTAGCCCAGAGGATGGCTCCCGCTGCACCCTCCCTCCTGGGCTGGGCCTGCCAACTCCCACAACTCCCACTCCAGCCAAGGCAGGCCTGAGAGCCCCTCCTCCCTGAGGCTCAAACATCCACCACATTTGGCCGATGGCTACCCCAGCTCTGCCTCAGGTCCCTGGCAGGCCGGCCCCCTGCTGCTGGCAGCCAGGCACTGGCATGAGACATCTGTCCGCACCCACACCTCCTCCTGGGGTCACCAGTCTTCCAGAAGGTCCCTCAGCCTCGAGGTCCGCCCCAGCCTATGATGCTCCTGTTGGGGGCGGGGAGCAGCTATGACAGTGGGGAGAACCGTCAGTGCAGGAAGGACCCATGGGTGCCGCTGTGAGGGGGGTTTTGGGGTGCTGCTGGAGGGTGGTTTTGGGGGTGCCGCTGTGAGGGTGGTTTTGGGGTGCTGCTGTGAGGGTGGTTTTGGGGTGCTGCTGGAGGGTGGTTTTGGGGGTGCTGCTGGAGGGTGGTTTTGGGGGTGCTGCCGGGAGGGTGGTTTTTGGGGTGCTGCCGTGAGGGTGGTTTGGGGGTGCTGCCGTGAGGGTGGTTTTGGGGTGTCGCTGTGAGGGTGGTTTTGGGAGTGCTGCTGTGAGGGTGGTTTCGGGGTGCCACTGTAAGGGTGGCTTTGCTCCCGCCTGAAGGCAGAGCTCGCCTCCCTCGGCTCTCCCTCCCCCTGGGTGAACAGCCCAATCCGGGGACCTGTCCTAGCCCATGTCTCTCAGGCTGTTACTGCTGAGGACAGACCTGACAGCAGCCCCGGTAGGTCAGATCTGGGGGCACCCACGAGACCCGAGGCAGGAGGTGGGCAGGCGCCAACCTCGGGCACAACTCCGGTGTGCAGCGTCCATGCCCAGGCAGCTGCCGTGTTGTCCTGCTGTGGCCCAGCCTCTTCCCTTCGCAGGGAATTAGCTGTAGGAAATCTACTTTGTAATAAACCTGTTCATAAAAGTGAAATGTCGATTAAAGGCTCTGTCTCCGTGGGGAATCGGTGTTGATGTCTCTGTGCGTCTTGCAGAAGCAGGTGCCGGGCCTCAGGGGCATCACAGGGAGGTGCACCTGGCGAGGGAAAGTCTGGAATTGCCCAAAGAGCTTCTGCTCCCCAGGCCTGGACCCCAAACAGCTGCCCCTGGGTAACCTCCCTCTGGGAACCAGTGGGACAGGACCAGAGGGAAGGCCGGGGAGGGGGAGGACAAGGGAGTGAGGGGGGCTGGAAGGACAGAGCGGGAAAGGAAGCCTCTCACACACTTCCACTCACCAGACGCCCTCCACTCGCCTCCGCCAAATCTGGGCGATCTAACCTATGACGTCTCGCGATGAGGCAGGTGGCATCACCTGTTTTATAGGAGCACCGGGTTAAGCCGCTGGCTGAGGGAGCCGCCCCCGCAGGGCCCGAGAGCGTACGCCTCCTCTACTTGGCATCCTCCACGGGTGACGCACAGGGCCTGGGGAGAAGGCATCTCTCTGCAGAAGCCGCATCAGCAAAGGAACCAAGAAGGAAGGGGACAAAAATGACCAGCTGGCCACTGCCGGGGCAGGGACACCCACAGCTGGTGATAGCCAGAAAAGAAAGGGCAGCAGAAGGGGCACGCGGCCGGGTGGGGGTCACAGCAGCACCCCCGTGGGTCTTACCTCTAGCTGCACCTACCAATGCCAGGCCATGCAGGGGACTGAGGACAGCGGGCATGGTGCCACTGCCACAGACACTGGGCACGCTCTGGGACAAACGGCCAGCCACTGCAAAACACAAACTGCATGGGGGAACAGACCAACAGAGGCGCAACCCCGTAGAAATAGACACAGGACACCAGGGGAGATGGGAACGGCAGCTACGTATGCGATGATTTGAAGACATTGTTTTTCATTGTTAGGTAGAACCACATTGTAGTTACTTTTCAAGGCGGCCTTCTTGTTTAGCGCTATTTACAGACGCATGAATCCAACGCCGGGGATTTGCTCCATACCCCCCAGGTGTGGACATACAGATGCTGGAGAGGAGAGAGGAGACTGGGGGTCGGCACTGGGATGCTGGTGGAGAGGGACGGAGTCCATGGCACTGTCCCCTCCCCATGGTATGCTTGGAATTCTCCACAACCACCTTTGAGGAAGGAGCTCACACAGAGACCTGCAGCGGGGCTTGGCCACTCTGGGGTGTCAGGGCAACAGGGCCCTCTGCCCAACCCACCCACTCCGGGAAGGGGCCCTTCCTCCGTGCAGCTTCCCCAGTCCTGGGACCCCCCGTTGTGAGCCAAACACTCCCTGAGGCACAAGGATCCAGGCCTCCAGAATGGAGGGCCGAGAGGCGAGCCAGGAAAACCTGGGGTGAGGGGACAGGAGGGCAGGAGAGGGCTGGAGCTGCCTGGAGGTCCCAAGTCCAGAGGTGGAGCACCCCATGGCCGCTGTCTGTCCGCAACTCTGTGGCACCTGTGGATCTGGCCAACACCCCCTCCGCAGTGAGGGGGGACTGCAAGAGGAGAGGCCACCCCGTCCTGCTGTTCCCTAAACCCCTGCACTCACATGCGTCCCTGAACCCCTCGCGATGCCACCATCAGCCTTGCAGCCATCATCGGGCAGCCTCCTGCCTTCCTCCCGCTGAAAGGCCTACTTTGGGAGGTCAGTCCAACTCAAAGGCAAAGTTGCAAAGCTGGACTTTCGGGACCCCCATAACCCAGCCACAATGGCCCCCAGCACCCGCAACAGACCGAAGGCATGCCTCTGTCCTCAGCCTCGCTGCCCTCCGGCAGGACAGGGCCTCCCTCCTGCAGCACTGGCTGTGGGTGGCTGCCAGGGAATGTCCAGCTGTCACCCTAGCCCCTGTGGCATCTCCTGTCCCCATACAACAAGCCAGGCAGAGCTCAGGCTGGGAGGAAGAGGCCCTGGGCCTCCCCTTCGTCTGCCTGAACTGTGAGGGCCTGGGGCGGTGTCCAGCTTCATTAAATAATGTCAGAGAAACTCATCCTGCTGGAGCTCAGAGCCTCAACGGCCACCCAGGAAGCCCTCAGAGTGGTTGCGGCCACCTTTCAAGGGGAGAGAAGGGCAGGAGCCACGCTAGGCCTCAGAGGGCTGGAGATATGCCCACCTCAGAAGGCAGAGACTCCCGGACTCTGCTCCCCGCCCTCCCCTCAGCACCGCTGTCACTCCTCCGTGCAGGGGGCAACCTGCACCTCAGAAGAATTCCATGGCCCGTAGTCATGGCAGCTAGACTCAAGTCTGAATCTGTACCGGGCGACACCAGGAGCAGCAGGGCCAGGACTTCTGGAGGCCTCGAGCTCCTCTGCACCAGACCCACTGAGCCCATCCCAGGCCCAGGGAGCCCAGGCCGGGAGGGGGAGGCAGGCTGTCACCGAGCCATGGGGACCAGTTTCCCCCCAGCTGCCCAGGGCACGGGGTAGCCCCAGCATCACTTTGCCATGTTCCTAACCCACACCGCCAGGCCCCGTGCTCCACAGTGAGCCTGTCTCCGATCCAATACGCTCTCCTTCCTGGCTGGAGACTTTTCAACCTCACTGTAATTTACAAGGCAGCTGGAGCACAGGATATTTTTAATAAAAATTAGGTACAAGCAGATACAGGGGATTAATAGTTGTATTGTGATTTTATAGTTCTCCATATACAGTGGCACGGAAAAGACAATCAGAGAGCAGGGCCATTTCAGGCAGATAAAATGGGGCATTTATTTTTAATGGAAAGAGAATTTCAGGACGCATCCAGCCATGGAGAGAGCTGCTGAGGGCCTGCGCTGGGCAGAACAAAGAGGAGGCTAGAGTTTCGGCAGCCTCTCTGAAGAGCCCTGTGGAGAGATTCTGGGCTTGCGGGACCGGGGCAGGCTCCACCCTAGTGGGTCTCCAGGTGGGGACCAGCAGCCCAAAATCAGAGCCACATGAGCCCTGCCAGAAGAGGGACCCAGGAGGGGGCCCAGCCCCTCACATGCCTGCTGTGCAGCTGTGGGCGAGTGTCTCTGAGCCTCAGTTTCCCCACCCGTACAGCAAGGACTGGATGAGCTCCTAGGAAAGCGGTCACTCTGCAGAGCCAGGGAGGGGGTTGTGCAGATGCAATCCACAGTCATCTCTGCTGCTTTCCCAGGGAGCAGACACCCAACCAAGCACCTGCCATCTGCCCTGGGGTCACAGCCTCCCTCAAGTTCAATCTCAGTGGCGTGTGGTCGCCAGCACTGTCCCTGGGGACACAGCTCTTCTTCCCCCACCCCAGCCATATCCAGCAGAGGCTGAGCCTCTCCAGGAGCCACTAGGCTGGCTTTGAAGCCAAGAGCTTGAAAAAGGCACTATAGGTGGGAAAGAAGCCATCATGGCCGCTATCTTCAAAGCCAGAGGCTGTGGCAGCTGGAGCCCCTGCTTGGGCTTTGCTGGAGCACAGGTCTTTGAAGACATGCCCAGCCCTGCCCCTCACCCCAGGCTCCCAGCCTCCTGCAGGAAGCTCCGCACCCCTGGAAGGACGAGGGACTAGGGGGCCGCTCAGGAGCAGGCGGGGCACTCGGAGGTAGGCAAAAGGGCTGCAGTGACACCGTGCCTGGGCTGCCCCACCACCTCCCCAGGGCCCAGGGCTCTCTTCTGGCCCAGAGCACCCGAGCTCCCTGTGCAGCCTTTTCCAACCTGGAGCTCAGAGGAAGCGGCCATCATGCCCCTCAAATCCTGTCCCAGCAGCACGCTGGCAATGGGCTGGCCCGGCCAGATAGGTGCACGTGGGTCAGAGGGTCACCCCCTCTTCCTGCAGCTCAAGGAGAGGAGCCCAAAAGGAGATCCCCTTAGGGCCTCCCAGCACACCCAGACTGAGGATGCCCAAACCAAATTATGGCCAAAGGCCCTGGGAAACTGAGAGAAGACAGGGAGGTCAGGGAAGGCAGGGTCTGCAGGAGCCCCCAGGCCCCCTCACCTACCCAGGGAATGATGCCCTGAGCCCCCACAGGAGCCAGACCCCCGGGCTCTGAAGGAAACAGCCACTGTGTCCACTCCCGGCTGGCCACCCCTCCCCAGGAAGAGTCTCTGACCTGACCCTTCCCCAGTTGCCCCAGAACCTTCCAGAATCAAAGGAAACACAGACTTCTCTGCCATGATTTCCAGTCCCCAGGAAGCAGGAGACCCTCCTCCGCACAGCCCACCTGAGGGTAAGGCTGGGGAGACTTCTGCTTCCCTATCTAGACCCCCCTCCGGAGCCAGCAGCAGGTGCCTCACAGAGAGAAGCAGCTCCAGTGCTGAGAGGCCTGGCAAAGGCCATGGGGTCCTTCCCTGAGGTGTTCAGGCTCTGACGGGCCACAACTCATGGAGAGGGCAGTGTGCCAGGTTTCCCCCTACTCTTCATCCAGGGACCACCTCCCCACCATCCCAGGACACACCAGCAGATCCTGTGTGTCGGGCTCAGGAGCTGCCCAAGGGTCTGGGGTCCCAGGCTTGTGAGGAGTGGGCCACCAAGAGAACGGGCATCCTTGGCTGGGGACTCCCAGCCAATCCAGGTGGGACTCGCTTAACTCTCCGTGCTTGACACCCAGAAGTCACCAAATGAAGGGGCCACCAAAATCACTCATGGTGAACATGGCTCCGTAGGGATGTAGGCTCCAATCACAAGGCCCCTCTCAGGTGGGAAGGTAGACCCTGGCTCAGTTGGGAGGTGAACTCAGACCTGGCCAGGAGGTAGACCTGGGCTCAGCTGGGAGAGGAACTCTGACTCAGCTGGGATGATGGCCCCAGGCTCAACTGGGAAGTGGACTCAGGCTCTGCTGGAAGGTGGCCCCAGACTCAGCCAGGATGTGACCTCAGGCTCGGCTGAGAAGTGGCCCCAGGCTCAGCTGGGAGGTGGACTCAGGCTCAGCTGGGGTGATAGACCCAGGCTCAGCTGGGAGGGGGACCCAGACTCAGCTGGGAGGTGGAATCAGGCTCAGCTGGGGTGATAGACCCAGGCTCAGCTGGGAGGTGGCCCCAGGCTCAGCTAGGAGGAAGAACCAGGCTCAACTGGGAGGTGGACCCAGACTCAGCTGGGAGGTGGAGTCAGGCTCAGCTGAGGTGATGGACCCAGGCTCAGCTGGGAGGTGGACTCAGGTTTGGCTAGGGAGATAAACTGAGGCTCAGTACAGGTTGAAGCACCATCACCAGGACAGCCTGGTGACAGGTAATGACGTTGGACTGCTTTTGTATGAAAGAGGCAGCACTTAGTTCTTACTAGAAGAGACGCTTAATCTGAATATGGACTGGTCTTTCCTGGCCACAAGGCTTCTGCAAAAATGACCATCTTTCCCCATCAGCCTGGCCTTCTGCACAACATTGCTGTTAGCCAAGGATCTCCCTTCAAGCTGCAATAGACTCAACCTCACAGAATCCACTGGTCTGACGTCCCCACCGTCCGGCAGCTGCCAGCCTGACGGACTCGCAGAGTGGTCTTCAGAGACTCAGGGATGGCGCCAGCTGGGTGACGATGCCCTGTGGGGCCTGCCAGGGCCCTGTGGGATGCAGTGCAGGCTCCCGGTCAGTGACACACAGCTGGGACTCACAGTCTGGGGATCCGGGGCTGGAAATTGGGGCTTTTCCTGTGGTCACCCCTGTGACCCTTTAAGTTACAACTCACCCTTTGAGTCTCACAGTCTGGTCCCTGAACTGCAGATGGGCCAGACAATCTCAGAGCCAGGCCCAACGCCTCCAGGCCAGATGGACTCACCCACCTCCAGCCCAAGAGCATCCTCTGAGGAGGGGGATTAAACTGAGTCTCCAGAGACCACCTTCCCGCGGCACCTGCTTGTAAACCAACTCACCTGGGAGGTGGGGGACCACTGGGTTCCACGCATGGAAACAAGGGTCGGGGGAGAGGCGGGGTGCCCAGGGCCGAGCTCCTCAGCAGGGTCTCCATGGATGGGACAATGAACAAATGCAGAGCACACCCAGGAGCCTGCAAAGGCCGCCCTGCTGCCGCAGCCCCTGCAGAACCAAGATGCTTCCACTTTCTAAATCACACAAATTAATTTAGAAATCAGAGCGGCTCCCACAGCTAGACTGCAGATTTCAAAATAGCTTAACAAATTACCAAATCCCCTTTAAGAAGACAAATTATTCCAGCTCCTCCACCAGCGCCTGGTTAATTATGCATGCACTTTTGTTAGGCGTTAAATATTCACTAGCTGTGGGTTTGCACTTGTGACCCGTTGCCTCATTTCCATGTGGGCTGGCTGTTGTGCCCCATGCTGTCCCAGCACCCGGGGATGCTGGCCTTGGGACCACCGTGCAAGGTGACGACCCAGCAGTGCCACCTTCACTGACCATGGCCACAGCTCACCTCTGCCTGCCCAGGGCTGCCCTCAGTGCAGGCAGAGCCTGCATCCCCCTACCAGCCTTCCAGGCCGCACCATAGCCTTGGCCTACAAGGCCTCCTTGCCACCCTGCCTCCCTCCGTCCTCGTCTCCAGGCACACCCACCCACTGGCGTCTCCCCGGGGCTGCCGCGGCCTTTGTCCCTCTTCCTGGTCTGATGCACGCCCAGGGATAGGCACGGGGCTTTCCTGACCCGAGGTTCAGGCCTCCAGTTCCTGACCAGCTTCTCCACACTGGCCCCACACGCAGAGTCTGCCTCGCCCACAGAGACGAGGACATGTTCCCCGACCACGGGCGTTCAGGGAGTGGGAGACCAGGAGGGCACCCGGGCATCCAGCGCTGCCTTCCTTCTTGAGGCAGGTCCCCAGGCTGCTAGAGCTGTGGCCCTGACTCCCTGGACAGTGGGGACACCTGGGCGGGACTCACCCCAGGGCCAACTAGAGGGAGCTGAGCCCTGGAAGGACCTGCACCCCTAGTGGGGCCACCAGAGAAACCCCTCCCTCCTCTTCCCCCAGACTCGACAGCCGGGCTGTCCCCTGAACCCACCCCTACTCCCCCCAGGCTGCCTGGGCGCCCCGCATTCACTGTTTCCACCCTTGGCAGACGGGGAAGGGGAAGCCAGGCAGGAAGGAATGCCCCACCCAGGGTGCCCCCAGCAACAGTGCCACCCAGCCCAGGACCCAGGCTGCCCAGCCCGGTCCCTCTGTGCGCCCATCCTGCTTCACACAGACAGGCTCCCCGGCCGCAGGGACGTTCCTCGCCCTCCCTCTCCTCACACTGAGGGCTCTCCTGATTTGAGATCAACTTCCAAATGTCTTTCTTGAATGTTCCACCTAATTAACTTCACATTAAGAGGACTGAAAAGGACACGGCAGCTGTGCCAATCCACAGCCTGCCCCACTGCGAGGGGGAGAAGTGCGTCTCACTCAGCCTCCAACGCCTGCAGTTTCATGCCTGCAGGCCTGGCTCCTCCTCCTCCAGGACAGTGAGCCCTGCTCCCCGGTGCACACACACACGCACACATACATGCACACACACACGCACACAAATGCACACACATCCATGCAAGCGTGTATGCATATGTCCACACCCACGTACATGGACACAGATATATACATGCCGCACACGCACACACCCATGTACACGCACATGCGTGCATTGCACACAGGCACAACCTTGCATGCTCACACATGCACACGGCCAGGAGCAAGCTCCCGAAGCCACTGAGTGGTGCCACCTTGTGCCTTGTCCTTGAGGACCAGCTGAGGAGCCACTGGGTGACAGGGACCACTCCTAGCACCCCTCTTTCAGGCACAGAGTCGCTGAAGCCAAGAGAGGGAAAGGGCTTGGTTCAGGGTCCCCCAGTGGCTAGCGGCTGGGAAGCTCTGCAAGTTTGGGTGCCTGGCAGTGCCTTCCCCAGCCGCCCTCACCCCCTGCCCAGCCTTGTGACTCCCCTTGGCCCCACCAGCGTCTGTGTCCACTTCTCCTGGGCCCACAGCCCTTCACACCTGTCCTCGCCATAGCTGGGCCCAGACACACTCTTCAGCAGGCAACGTGGCCCCTCCATAGGGTCTGAGTTGGGCACCAGCGTTCAGGAGTTAGGAGGTTCCATTTCTGTGTCCCCTGTCCAGCCTGGCTGGCAAAGTGGGGACTCAGCCTCCCTGTGCTCTCCACCTGCTTCCCACCACCAGGCAGGTCTCCCCCTCACCTCCCGCCCTCTTCTCGCGCCAGCTTCCATCCCAGCCCCCAGAGGCCAGAGGGCTGGGGCGCCCTCCCCAGCCAGGTGGGGATGGGTGGGGGCTGGACTCTTCCTCCCTGCCCCAGCTGCCTGCCCCGCCATGCCTGGCCTGCATCCACTCACAGAGCAAGAGATGCTCAGCTGCGCTTCCTGGGCCACCCAGCCTGCTGTCACCCTGCTCATCCCAGAAGAAAACGGACCCCCATTCCCTGCCTCAGGCCCCACCACAGACGCTGGGACTCCAGCGCACCCACTGGGACCCGCCCCTCAGCTCTTGTGAGCCTCACATGCCCAGGCCGAGCCACCGCCTTCCCCTCGACAGCCCACTTGGCCTGAGGCTCCACAGGACCCCCCACCCTCCCCAGCGTCCTCTGCAAGGACCCAGCAGAGACACAGGCAGCTGCCCTGAGCAGCACGGAGGCTGAGGCAGGCGCTGGGTTGGTGCCTTCACGCTCACTTTGGAAACTGTTGGTTCAGCAGTCTGGCCAACTACCTGCTCTGCGCGCCGGTGGCCTTAAAACCGTCCATGCTCATAAATCACCTGGGATTTACATAAGCGCCGGTGGCAGGTAATCTTTCAGAACACCCCCCACCACTCACACGCAGCCAGCATGGTTATGCAGGGTCAGGATCCTGGGTGGAGTGGAAGAGAGAATGAACTGACACGGGGCTGGGAGCCTGACAGGTGGCGTCACCAGGGAAGTTTATGGAGTTGGAGGCAGGGCTGCCTGTGCATCCAGCTCCAGCTCAGCCAGGCACCCGGGCTCGGGTTGGAGGGGCCACGGAGGCTGCTCCTCCTGCCCCACTGAGGTCCTCACCTCTGCTCAGCGCCTGCCTTGATGCCCAGCCCGTGGCTGGGACACCACCCAGCCTGCAGCCCTCCAACAAAGAGCCTCCGGGGCCTGCCAAGGGATGGGCAGCTCCTCCCTCTGGGATTTGCTGGTGAGAGCAGGTCTTGCTCCATGGAAAGGAAGTGCTAACGGCGGAATCCACACCAAGAGAAACGGCCACAAACAGCCTCTGCCCCACACAAGTTGCATGGGCCCCAGAGCCACACGAGGAGGACCAAACAAAGGAGTTAAATACTTCCTGGAGACATTTTCCAAGACCACCCCCACCCCATGGCAGAAGGAGGCATGCCCCCCCAACCATGTGTCCCCTCCACTTTGATACTCCTCCAGCCAGCACAGACCCTCAGAGCCCTGCCTAGGTCAGACTGTGCAGGCGGCGGTCAGGACTCTGTGAGCAGGAATCAGGGCCCAGGGTGGGCTGGGATCAGAGCTCAGGGTGGGCTAGAATCAGGGTCCAAGGTGGGCTGGGATCAGAGCTCAGGTGGGTTAGAATCAGGGTCCAGGGTGGGCTGGGATCAGAGCTCAGGGTGGGCTAGAATCTGGGTCCAAGGTGGGCTGAGATTAAGACTCAGACTGGGCTAGAATCCGGGTCCAGAGTGGGCTGGGATCAAGACTCAGGGTGGGCTGGAATCAGGGCTCGGCGTGAGCAAATATCAGGGCTCTGTGTGAGGTCAGGGCTCCATGTGGGCTGGGATCCGGGCTCAGTTTGAGGCTGAGTCAAAATGCTCTGGCATGGCCTCACAGAGGTAGCTGGACTTGCTCATGGTCACACAGCAGGCGACAGGTGCTGGTGGAGCTCCTGGGTCCATGCGGCTCGGGCCCCATTGCTCTTCCCCACCTGCAGAAGCCACCCACCCCCCTTGCAGCCCATGTCTGGGCTGTGAGTCCCTCGGAGCTCTACGGACACAGCTGTCTAGCCAGTGAAAGGGGTGGCCAGGGTCCCCTGGGACCTCCACAGCACACGGGGTCCAAGCACATGGAAGGACGCTGGGCAGACTCCCTGAGGCTCAGACCCACATCCCCCAGGAAGGACGGCTTGGAAACTACCCACCACTCCCCAGCAGCCAGAGGGACAGGGCCTCCCTGATGAGCCCAGGCTGCTCCCAGACGGACGGAGGGAGGGAGAGCAAGGCGGCCTCTGGACACACTGTCCCAGCCAGGAGCAGGTGGCTGCACAGAACAAGGGCCTGTAGGGTGAGCCTTGGGGCTGCCTTTCAAGGGAAGAGTCATCACAGACCCCTCCTCCTGTGCTGCGGGGGAACTGAGGCCCCTGGTCCCTCAGCCCAGCACAAGCTGCCATCACTATCCTCGAACCCCAGAGCGGGGGCAGAGGACCCTCATCCATCTTCCTGTCCCACAGAAGAATCCCAGTGGGAAACCCCACCCCCAGCAGAGGAAACAGCCGTCAGGACACCAACACTCAACACCCCCACGGCTGCCAGACGCTCTGGGAAGGCCGTGCCGACTCACACGGCCTAACAGCCCTGCCGAGGGATCCCAGGTGTTAGGGGACGGACTGCATACCCACCCTGATCCTGGGCTGTGACCGTGAGGAGCCCCCGCCCTTCCCCAGAACACAGCCTGGCTCCTGGCACAACAAAGAAAGACGGGTGTGGGCGTGGCCCACTGCACAACCCCACCCCCAAAGCCAGGGCTGAGCCTACCGGCCCACAAGCCCTGAAGGGGCACAGGCGTGTGCTGCTTCCCTGAGCACCGAGCACCAGGGCCAATGGCCAGGCCGCCAGGCTGGGAGCCCCTCCCCAGAACTGTCTGCAGCCCCCTTGCCTGTGGGGCCCCTGACCGGGGTGAGGCTGTGTGTGGGGGAAGAGGGGATCCTGGTGCCCCCAGAGTGGAGCCAGCCCATGCATGAGGATGCCACTGGGGAGCCACGTGGCCCCACTGGGATTCCCCCGGGTGTCCCGAGGCTGCCGCACACTGCAGGCCTGTGAGTTTGCAGTTTGTCCCAATGAAAAAGCTGCCCTGAGCCCAGACACCCACGTGGGTCCTTCCAGCCTGAGATTCCGGCCTTGGTGCTCCTACCCTTAGGAAATGCATTGCTCTCCCTGGGTTCCCCTGGGTAGCCAGGCTCCTGGGCCTGAGGGTAGTGTGGGACAGCCCCGCGGCACAGGCACCCCGGTCCCGCCAACCCCCACCCCGCGGGTCAGGCCCTGCATCCTGCATCCCTCTTCACTGGCTGGTCCTCCATCGCCACCTGGTGGCCGTTGCTCCACGACTGCCGGGACCGCCAACGCGCCCAACCCGAGCTCCTCCAGGACCGGCGCCTCCTGGGTGGACACTGGGCAGCTGTCCTGGACCTGAACTGGCCAGACTTCGGCAGAAGGCAGGGTTCAGGGGTCTCCAGCCCCTGTCCTGGCTGGAGAGGCGCCCCGGTCCGGGCATTGCTGGAGCAGTGCCCTTGATCTTGAAAAGGAGCTTCAGTCATCAAAGAGGCTCCATCCCTGGAGGGCAAACAGCAATAAAAAGACACAAACAGGCAGCGCTACAGCGGCCCGGGGAGGGGCTTCCTGATTGCGAATCCAATTCTCATTCCTGAAAGTCTTTAAAACCATTCCTGAGCCATGTGATTGTCTCGAAAGAGCTGTTATTACTCTTATAAAAAAAACTTATAAAAAATTCTAATCAACATTGGTCTTAAACCGTAACGTCTCAGCACCCAGCGCTGCCTCCATGGGGCTGGTGGGAGGGATGTTTACGAGCCATTTCGTGCCCCGCGGCTGCCCGTCAACCGTGGGGCTTTTGTCACCCGTCAGAGCGATAACAATGGTTTTGTAACTCAAAAGTTATTTATTAATATCGGTATCTTCCACGTGAGGGTCTCTGGCAGCCAGGGTGGCGCTGAAAGGTTGGGGGTCCTGTCGTGGGCGTACGTGGCGGTCCCCAGCCCACCAGACCCGAGAAGCCTCCAAGATGTCACCGCTTTCTGCTGCACCCGCTGTCTCGACGATGCATGGCGCGTGCCTCACCGGCACAGCGGGAAGCCAGGCTGACCTGCCGGCAGGACAGGGCGTCTGAGGCCCCAAGCAGCTGCTTTCCTCACGGCCACCATCTAGCCCCACACACGGCAGCGATGCCTTTGGTCAGGGCCACATCCAGGCGTGCACAGAGCTAGAGCACACCGGGCCCGAGCCTGCAGCACCACCACTCTGTGAACCTTATCAGGGCAGCATCTCAGGGGCGAGTCTCCCCACCTGGTACTCCAGGATTAGCACCGCCTCGAAGTCAGGTTGGAGTTGCGCTCGGCCACGCACCATGAGTGACCTGAGCACCCCTCATCTTCAGAGCCCAGAGGGAGCAGTCCACGGGCTCAGGGAGAGCCTTTGGGGACAGAGTACCCAGTGCCCCACGGCTCCTTAGTCATCATCTGGGGAGTCTGACTCCTCCTGAGCTGGGGGCCCCAGTGGGAGGCTGCCGAGCCAGCTCTGGGCCCCGGGGCTTCCAAGGAGTCTGTCCCCAGGAGCAGCAGGTGAGCTGCGAGAAGCAGGCAGGTTTGTCACCATGAGTGTGCAAGCTGTGGGGGCCTGGCTCTTCAGTGCCCTTCCCCAGACACATCTCCAAGGCAGGTTGCCTTTCCCCATTCCCTCCAGCTTCAGATTCTGGCCAGTGTCCCCATGGAGGACACATGGGCTGTCGGCTCCTGAACCACCCCCAGCTTTGACCCAAGGGCAGGAGCCCAGCCTCGAGGACAAGGACAAGCACCTGGGCCCTGGAGACAGACCCAGCAGGGCAGGTGGTGCTCAGCCCCTCGGAGCCCTCAGGGCTCCATGCAGCAGCGGTCGCACCCTCTCCTTCTCCAGAGAGGGGCCAAGATGCGATTTGCTGCCCCACCTCCACGCTGAGAAAGGGGGGGCCTGTCCGCAGACAGGCCCACCTCCCTGCCTTGCAGACTGTTCCCCAGGGCTTTCTTGCACCCCCCCATGCCATTTGACTGACCCTGTCAGGAGGGTCTCTGACTCACCACCGGTGGGCAAGGTGTGAGCGAGCAGATGCTCAGACAGTCACAGATGCAGGCTCTGCAGGTGAGCACTGCCCAGGTCACTCGGGGCTCCAGAGACCCCGAATGGAGAGAACCCCACATTCTCTGCCTCTGAATTGTGTGAACGTGACCTGAACTCGCCGACCACAGCAGAGAGCAAATGTGTCAGAAATGCCCACCTGTGAGACCCAGGCCTTGCCTCGGGCTTTGGAGAGGCCGGTTTGTGGTTTAAGGACAAGCCAGGGACAGGGTTCCTCAGGAGTGACCCGTCACTGGAGGCTCCGGCGGCTGCAAAAGTCAGAAAGGGCAGAAGACAATCTGGGGGTGACTCCTGGCTCACCTGACTCGCGAGGGTCGTGGTTTCTCCTGTGCTCGTTGGGGTCTGTATGGGGGATGGTAAGGAAGCCCCTCGGAAGCAGAGGCCCTGGGGCTGGCAGAAGCAATGACAGAGCGGGCTGCACCTCACCAGCCTCCCCGCACCCGGCTTCCTCGCCTCCACCCACACTGCAAGATGGAGCACACGGGCAGGCATTTGCGCACACAACCCCTCAGCGCCCCAGACACTGCAACCCCTGTCCTGGGAGCCAGGGCCGCCCTGGCCTGGGGATACAGACGGGCAGGCAAGGGGCACCCCTGACACCCATCAAGCAAGACTTGCCGAAGAAGGAGGCTCAGGAGTGAGGTGGGACGAACACTGGCACAGGAGGCCCAGGCCCGTGAGCACCAAAGGAGGCCCCTGGGAGAGGAGGTGCCGGAGTGGGAGTGCGTGTGACACTCAGCCTGGGACGTGAGGAGCCACAGCCGGCAGTGCAGCAAGCAGGGGCCCTCTGGGGCCTGAGGTGGGAACCAGGGGAGGCCAGCACTTCTAGACAGCAGCTTAGTCGCTCGCTCCACCTCTCAGAGTTCCTTTTCCAATATTCTCCCCACATTGTCCGGAATCCAAATATTCCCACTTTTACAAGCAGCTTCCAGATAGCGGTGTGCAGGAGGCCGAGCCACACCGTCTTTGAGGGGGCAGGCAAGATGAAGATAAGGCCAGAGAAATCCATCACACTGGCTTTTCAGGCCACACACCCTCCTCGGCCCTGCCGAGATTAAGATGCACCGTCCTCTGTTACGGGGGCCCACGAAGCCGACGCTCCTCAGCCACAGAAATGGAGCCGTAATTCATCCCAGAAGCGGGGAGATCGCCCCCCAGATAAACGCCTAGCAGCTCTAGAGTGCTGGCGGCCCTGGGCATCTGCCCCACTCCCAGCCCCAGGGCAGCCTGGCGAGGAGGGGTTCTGGAGGACCCCAGCCCCTACCTGGCCCCCAACTCCCTAACGCTTGCTTGGGCCCAGTGGGGGCGGGAGGCTAGACAATGAACTGAGGCAGCCCCTGAGGGCCACCTGCTGCAGTTCGGGGACCCTGGGGACAGGGCCAGATGGCCATATGTCTCAAGGGCCTTTGCCAAGCCTGGCATCCTCATCCATAAAAGGATGGGGCCGGGGCCGGGCACGGTGGCTCACGCCTGTAATCCCAGCACTTTGGGAGGCTGAGTCGGGTGGATCAAGAGGTCAGGAGATCGAGACCATCCTGGCTAACACGGTGAAACCCCATCGCTACTAAAAATACAAAAACTTAGCCGGGTGTGGTGGTGGGCACCTGTAGTCCCAGGTACTCGGGAGGCTGAGGCAGGAGAATGGCGTGAACCTGGGAGGCAGAGCTTGCAGTGAGCTGAGATCACGCCACTGCACTCCAGCCTGGGTGACAGAGCGAGACTCCGTCTCAAAAAAAAAGGACGGGGCCAGTGGCCAGGTGCGGTGGCTCACAGCTGTAATCCCAGCACTTTGGGAGGCCGAAGCGGGTGGGTCACCTGAGGTTGGGAGTTCGACACCAGCCTGACCAACATGGAGAAACCCTGTCTCCACTGAAAACACAAAATTAGCTGGGCGTGCTGGCACATGCCTGTAATCTCAGCTACTCGGTAGGCTGAGGCAGGAGAATTGCTTGAACCCAGAAGGCAGAGGTTGCACTGAGCCGAGATCATGCCACTGCACTCCAGACTGGGCAACAACAGCAAAACTCCGTCTCAAAAAAAAAAAAAAAAAAACGAAAGGATGGGGCTGACCAGGGTCAGGGCTGTTCCCCCTTCACCACACCAAGTTGAGGACAGAACCCAGGCTGGGGCCGGGGCAGGAGGAACTGAGGTCGTTCAGGCCTCGTCTGGCCACCCTAAGGGGTCAGCCCCTCTGCCCAGGAGCTCAGCGATGCTGCCTGTGGCCACGGGGTCGTCTGCTCTACCTTCAGCCTCAGTTTCTCCCTTGTAAAGGGGACATACAGCCCCTTGGGAGCCATGAGCTTCGGCCACTATATATGAAGCGCAGAGGGAGTTGGAGCACAGAGGCCTCAGTCAGGCACGTGCTGCTGCCGCGGTCCACGTGGGAGGTTACGTGCAGCCCTGCAGTGGTGCTGGGTGTGGGCCCTGTACCTTCAGGGCACCCCTGGTGCACCCCGGGGGCTGTGAGGCCAGCTCGCTGCCTTTCCAGCTCATCCACCCCACTTCTCTGCTGCAGCCCTTCCCCAGGGCTCCTGCACTCAGCCCCTCCAACCCCAGCTTGGTGAGCTGCCCCTTCTGTCCTGCTCCCACTGCCACCCCCAGCACCAGACCTTCCCAGCTCCCCTGAGCCCTATGGGACCCCTGCCCTGCCCCTAGGCACACCTCAGCCGCAGGCCCTGCCTAGACATCACCCACGGCTGGTCCTGGGGCCGCAGTGCACTGGACACAGGGTTCCAGTGTGCTACATGAACCGTGACAGGATCTGTGCAGCAAAGGGGAGTCCCCGCACACCCCAAAAGCCCCTCCTATCCTCAGCCTCCCCAATACCTTCAGCAGGAAGGTGTGTGCAGGGTCTCTGGAGGCTGCCACCCTCCCACCCACGGCAGCCATCCTGCCTCAGGGCAGCCAGAGTCAGCCAGTGCAGCTTTCAAACAGGATCATAGCGAGAAGGCCACATAAAAGCTCTAAATAAACCCCAAAAAGGAAAATGGGACTGTTTTACCACTGAATCAATTCACCTCTAATTTTAACGCTCTGAAAAGCATTTTCTCTTAATGACTCCATTATTTTATCATACGGTGAGCAATAAACTCCCTCCCCATGTCTGCCACAGCCACAGCCACAGCCACAGCCTCAGCCACAGCCACAGCCACAGCCTCAGCCACAGCCACAGCCACAGCCACAGCCTCAGCCACAGCCACAACCACAGCCTCAGCCTCAGCCACAGCCACAGCCTCTCGGGTGTCTGCCAGGCAGAGAATCCTTTCTAGGCGGCTCTGCGCACACACAGCACCTGGCTCTCGTTTAGTGCTGATTTTATAGAAGATTCCCCCATTTCGTGTAATATAAAGTCTAGAACTTAATTAGCCACCGTCAGCTCCTCGGGCTGCTATGGAGTAGGCGTGTTCGTGCACCCGCAGACCACACACCATGAGGAAGTCACCGGCCGTCTCGAGGCAGCGTCCCTGTGGCTGGCATGGTCAGCACGTCCCAAACATGAAGCACTCAGGACCCCAGAGGGCTCCTGGCCTCCCACCTCATAAGTGGGTGCAGGTTATTAATCCCCAGCTCCCTGATGGCTCTCCCACTGGGACATACACATCCCTCACAGGCACACGTGGTCCCATCAGGGAGCTGGCGGTCTCGGGAATGAGCTCCATGTGGGCTCCTGGGGAAGCCCGGGCGACTGTGCAAACCCTGCTGGCAAGGGTGCTGCCCTCTGCGGTTTTCCTGGCCCCAGGGTAGGCGCGTGTACCGGCTCACGGTGGGTCTGCTCCAACTCCAGTGGGAAGAAGAGATGCCGAGGCTGCAGCAGCAGCACCATACGTGGGAATGGGGACAGCTGCGGGGGGCAGGGAGCACAAGTGAGGGACAGGGCCAGGGCAGGTGAGGCCAGACGGGTGGACATGGTGATCAGGGTCAGACACAGTTCCTCCTACAGGAGGCTGCTTGTGCCCTTTGATCTCTGACATCTCTCTTGGGTGCTCCACATTGAGGGGCCCCCACGGCGCATCTGACCACTCCTCCAGTAAACCTAAATTAATTCCTTATTGTGCAACCTGGACAGCTGTACATGGCCAATATTCAGGGGTCCCAACAAACTGCCTTGTAAGTTGGAGGCCAGAGCCTGGCTTCCCTGTGTGGTGCTAGGCAAGGCACTGCAGCTTACACATGACACACACACGGGGCACACACGAGTCACACACGCAGCACACACATGGCCCTGCTGCTCCCTCCTGACGCCGGGCACTTACTCACACGGCTTCTCCCCAGACAAAAGAGCAAGGGAGGTGGGAGAGTAAGCGGGGGGCATGAGTAACCTCACAGCACCCTAGATGCTAGGGAAACAGGCACCCGTGGGCCAGGTGCGTGTGCACACCTGCCTGGGCATGAGCACAGCTGTGGGGTGTCTACGCAGGGCTCACGCATGGGGCCCAGAAACCTCCTGCATACAAAGATAGCTCGTTCAATATCTGTAGCCTGAGGGGCACTCCTGGAGGGGTCTTGGGTAATTCTCAACCTAAATGGCTATTGGCAGACTCTCCTCTCCTTGTGGGCCGGGAGAAGTCACAGAATGACTTTGTAACAGTGCGTTCTCCCTGCGTTTACCCCAGTGGGTTCTACGGGCTGGGCCTTGTCAAAGCGAAATGGGCAGGCGCTGGGCACTGGTGACAAGGCAGTGGCAGCACTTGGCCACACTCAGCCTCTGGGGGCCCCGGAGGTGCATATGTCATGGTCCTCCCCTTATGAGCAAGGAGACAACAGGGCTGCGTGCAACTGGAGTGCCAGGGAACTGGGAAAGTGGGGCGCACGTAGCACGTCTGCCCACCTCTGCTAAAGCCTGGGGCCGCACAAAGCCTCTCAGGGTTAAAGCTTGCTGGGGCCTGAAGCCAGGGACGCAGGAGAGGAGTGTGGGGATAGGAAAAAACAAACAAACAAACAAACAAACAAACAAAAAGCCGAGAGAGGGAGGGCTGGGGAGGGAGGCCAGGGTCAGACTGAGGAGTGGGAGGTGGAGCTTAGCTCTGGGAGGAGCCACCGACCCCATCCACAGCTTTCTGGTAGTGGACGGAGAGCGTGAGGTCTTTGTACAATCAGAAGCAAGGGGCTCCCCCGGCTCAAGTGTGCCACAGAAGTTCCTCTGAACCGTCGCCTGTGTTTCATACGCACGCAGTCACATGTGCAAAACCAGGCACACCGAGTCTCACATGCATGCACGCACACACACCTTCTCTCTCTGTCTGCACTGGGAGGGGCCTGGGCAGACTTGGCAGTGCCCACTGTCCTATGCCCCTTGCCTGGCACTCCAGCCTGGCCCCTCATGCCCACCCCATGCTGGGTAGGGAGGCCCCATTGTGACCCCGTCGCTGCTGCCGCCAGAGGCCACCAGGGCCCAGCTCCTGAGAGGGTTTTTCTCAGGCCTCTTTTAGTGACTTCCTCTGAACCTCTTATGGCTGGCTTCACCGTGGGATTGCAGAAAGACCCGAGAGCCCCGGGGAAGCTGGCGTTGAATCACAAGCAATGGCACTTCCGGCACATCCAATCAATTTTGTTGTTCCTAAGAAATGGAAACAGGATGTGGCGAGCAAAAGCCAGTTTCAGGAACAAGGCTTCTCCCCTCAGGCTCTGGAAAGGCAGGGGAAGTCTCTATTGGCCCATGAGTGGACCCCTGGAGTCCAGACCCCCGAGATCCCCACTCCCGGCCACAGGACATGGTCAGCAGTCCCTGCCTGGCTGCCCCACCTCTGGGAGCCCTCCCGCCACCCTGGCTGGCCTCCTGCGGGCTCTGAGTGAGGTCAGGCCCTGGGAACGAGGGAGGGGCTGCTCCTGAGTCCCCAGGGCCCTGGGCTGAGTGGACCCTGCTAAGCCTCCTTGGCCCTGCCCAGCTTCCTTCACGCAGAGCTGCTGGTGCACGTGCCCCAGAATGAGACAAGGGGGAGGCAGGCACTGCCCCACAGAGAAGGCTCCTCTGTGTCCCAGGACAGGGCCTTGGCTGCTGCCCAGGATGTCGTGCAGCAGCCCCTCCCCCAGCCAGCCTGTCCCTCAGTGCTCTCCAGCAGGCACAAGACCAGACAGCCACCTGCTCTGCACTCACCCTGCACTCCCACCCACACACCTCCCCCCAGACCTCCTGGTCCTCAGGCCTATGCTTCCCACAGACCCCTACCTGGTCATCCAGGCCAGCTGCCATGGCCCAGGAGCCTGCATCCATCCTTCCCTTGGCCACAGTGACACCCAAGGCAGTGCTCACAGCTCATCCCTGCCCTCAAGGCCCCTGAGGGGTCACCAGTGCCACAGCCGGTGATGTCATGTTGCACTGACTTCCCCAGCCAACCGCCTGGGGGCCAGGGCTAGAGTTTTTCCTCCACTGTCCACTAATCATGGCTATCACTGTCGCATGGGTTCCTGGAGCTCTGGACCACCTGCCACATGACGTACTAAGCATGACATCACGAATGAAGCTGATGAGCATCATTTTCTGCAGACCAGGAGTGTCCCAGAGCACTGGATTGCAAAGTAGCAAGCAAGTGCCAGTGGCTGGAGCACTGCTGTCTCTCACAGGCGGCTGGGTGGGCCCCTCTACACTGAGGTGGTTGGGAAGGACACGCTTCCTAGACACACGGCACACAGCCAGTGCCAGAGGATGTGGCGACTTGGTTCAGTCAGGGTACCGCATCTGGCGGCGCAGTTTCCATGTGGGCTGACTCTGGGTTGGGTTGGGTTGGGTTCGTCCGTCACCATCGGCCATGATGCTGCTGGCTTTTTTGGACCATATGGGTGAAGAGAGTGGGGACCGTGGGGACTGTGGGGACAGCGGGATTGACCATGCCTATATCTTTTGAGTCTTCGGGGATGGTCCTAATTTCTGCAGATGCTCAGGATGTGTGGAATGACTCTCTTGGCCCCGGTCTTAGAAGCTTCCACTTACTTGTTTGGGTTTTTTTCCTGCCCAAATGGCTCATAATCATTAGGTCAAGGAACCAATGGGTGGGCTCTGCCAACTGCAGAGTACAGGCAGCTCCTTCCCTCCGGCACGAGAGGCTGAGGGTCCCAGGACCACTGCCGGGCAGGCTTGTCCCCAGGTCTCCGGGAGCCCTTACTCTACCCACGGTGGTGTTCTGGGTCCCCTGATGTCACTGCCAGCTCAGAGCCTGTACCCACAGCTCTCAAAAGATTGGGAGAGTCTCCTGCCCAGCATATAGTTTCTCTGGGCCCTGGACACTGACTTCTGCCCTTTCAGGCCAGCTGCTCCTGACACGGCAGAAAGATCAGGAGAACCTGCACTTCCCAGAGGGCTGGAGGGCTCCAGGGGGCACCAGGGAGGGCGGCACCAGTGACGGGCACACCTGGGCTGAGGGAACTTTGGGCACCCAGGCTCTGGGCCACTCAGAAACTGCCAGGTGGGCACCCATGTGGACCAGAATTGTGTGCCTGCCCGGCCAGCCTAACCTTGCCGCTTTCACAGGGAGGCACACGGTAGCCCCTCAGAACCTGCCACGGCCCTGCAAGGAGAGCATTCCCCTGGGGCAGGAGGCAGCGGCTCTCAGCCAGGCACTGACTGCCCAAGGTCGCAGAGCCAGGACAGGGTGTGGGCGGGGCCCTCCCTCCCCCTGCCTCTGGTGCCAAGCTCTTCCCAGTGTCTTGTGCCCCATGTCCCAGCAGCCGTGTGCAGGGCAGTCATGACCAAGTGCGGCACCCAGTGCCCTGGCTCTGAGCCCACTCCGTAAGCTGCTGCCTCACGACCCTGCAAGGAGCTTCCTCCTACAGAGCCCCTGTCCTTATCTGCCAATGAGGCCAGGCCTGGGGCTCAGGGGGCGGTGGGGAGGGAAGGGGAGCTAAGCCCTGTGAGGAGCTAAGCCCTTGCACACAAGCATGCATCCTGCCCATCAAGCGCTTGGAGAGCACGCTTAACGGAAAGACCCAACTCTGTCGATTATGGAGTTTTATTCTGAGCCAATATGAGTGACCGCGGCCCAGGAAAAGGTGCACACACCCAGGGAGCCCTGAGTGGGTGGTGCTGAGGCAGCCAGAGCCCAGCCCTACTTCCTACGAGCTTTACTGTGACAGAATTTCAGGCAGTCATAATTCAAGGAGCTCCTACATCGGTTTAGCACAGAAAGGCAGGGTGTCTTGAAGCAGAGGCTGACAGGTCATCAGCGGGGCCAGAGATTCTTTCATTTGCAACGAGTTAAAGAAGTAAAGCTTTTTCTATGAATGTGGAGTCATCAGAAAGGAAAGTTTTAAGTTATGATTAAGAAGTCTTTTAACTGATACACTGGGTCACAGTGGCTTGTGGGGTGCGTGACTTGACCCTGGTCTGGCGGCCTTCGGTCCTGTTTCTAATTTGTGTCAGGGTCACAGTCTTCTGATCGCTAGGTTAACGTCAGTACTGGTCGGCCCTGCCTGAACTCCCACAGGGAACCGGGAGAGCGAGGCGTGTCTGCCCTCCCGTCCCATCATGACTGGGAACTCAGTTTTTCCTGTTTCTCGGGAGTCCCTTTGGCCAAGAGGGGGCCTGTTCAGTGTGTTGGGGGGCTTAGGGTTTTATTTTTATTTTACAGCACGTAGCACTTTTGCACACCGACAGTGTGGTCTGCACAGTTCTGGGCACATGTCCACAGGTGTGTGGCATGCCTGTGTCACAGAGAATGCACGCTTCTGGCATGAGAATGAAGCTGTGTGTGATGTGTGGGAATGCTCGGTCCCGGGCCTGCCACAGCCAGGTCCCTGCAGTGGGTCCTCACGCCCAGAGACCAGGGATGGCACCCACAGTGGGAACCTGGGCTGACCGGCTGCTCCCGGGACCCACGTCTGCAAGTGCCCCACTGAAGCCCAGACAGACCCCCACACGGCCTCCCCTCCAAGCACAGGACCCTCAGCAGGTCAGGGTGGTGGTGGAAGGATCTCCCGGCCCCTCCAGCCAGCCCCTAAGATGTTGCTGGAAAAACAGCTGTGACAGGCAGCTCCGGGAGCCCCGGCTCAGTTATGGCTTGTGTACGGCCCCCAGCCAGCTGGCTTTCAGGGAGGGACCGACTTTATACGTAAAATTTATCACTGTAACAATGGCTCCTGTAGAGAGAGGAGGCCTTTTACAGCCTCTTGGAGCTCATGAATAATGGAGGAGAAGGAAAGGGGCCGCTTTGGTTAGTGTTCCGAGGGGCCCAGAGGCCCCCATTATCTCGGCTGATGGGAGCGGCAGGGGCCCCAGCAGCTATGGTTCTCGCTCGCGGAGACCAGTGTGGCCATCACCCTGGGTCCCCGCCACACTCGGGGCTGGGGGGAGTGCCCATGCTTCCTGTAGTCTTAATAAGGGCCCTGACTTGGTGACGGGGTGACCATACGTGGCCCTGTCAAAGGGCCCCGCCTCAGTCTGAGAATGACAAGCTGCAGGCTCCATGGTAGGGGCCTGGACCTCCCACTCCGGGCTGTGACCTGGGGCAGGACTCTAGCTGCATCCACAAGCCAGAAGAGCAGCATATCTCCAGGCAGCCACATGTCAGGGGCCAGTGAGCAGACACCGGAGCCAGAGCGTCACAGGTCACCCCCACACGCCCAGAGTCTTCTCCCCTGTCCTCCTACCTCCCTCCCAACCTGAGGTCTGTGGGGCCCTGAAGAGTCCCCAAAGGCACAAATCCTTCTTTGCTTGCCTCCAGTGACGGGGAACTCACTACCTCACTGTCAGCTGTTCCTCCTGTGGGCAGCTCTGCCTGGTGGGAGGTTCTCCCCACTAGCCCCTGCACAGAGCAGCTGTGCCTGAGGAGCCCCAGCCCAGATTCCAGCTCTCACCCAGAGCATGCATCAGCCCCTCTAATCCCAAACCCACTCTCCTCCCTCATTTCCCCCATTTCCTCTCCTCCTCTCCTGGACTCCACCGTCAGACTTCACTCCCATCAACCCCCAGGGTGCCTGGGCCGAGCCTACCTGTGACCACCATGTGGCAAATCCTGTGGGGACCTCACTCCTTGTCCATCCTGACCTAGCACTGGCTGAGTGTTCCAGCAGCAAAGACCTGCTCATGCGGCCTCCACTGGCCCTGGACTCACCCGCCACCCCAACCCCTGCCTGCCCTCTCCCACCCCCATGCCTTCTCTCCAGGGCCCCCTCACGGTGATCGAAGTTATGGGGCCTCTCATGACCCCATCAGCCACCATCCCCCCTCAGCTGGAGACCCTCAACCAAGCCCTGTCAGGGGGTTTCCAGCGGTCATGAAGCAGCTGACTACCCACTGCAAAGACGAGCACTGCAAAGACACATTCCCACTGCAGCAGAGGGAGCTGGGCTCAGGACGGCCTCAGCTGGGCTTTCCCCCTACAGCCAGAGGGAGCTGGGATTAGAACGGCCTCAGCTGACAGGGGTGCAGCCCTGAGCCCTGGAGACGCCTGGAGAACCTTTGGCCCCATTTCCACCACAAGCCCTGGTGCTTCAGTCAGCACAGCCTGCACGAATTTCCCCCGAGGCTGTATGCCAGACAGGGAAAGGGCCAGCCTCCAGGCCTCTGTGCCAGAGCGCCACGGCCAACTCTCACCCCCTGGGCCAACGCTGGCCTCTCCTATGCCTGGGGTCCTTCTGCTTCAACCAGCTGTGGACCCCATCCCCATCTCCCGGACCCACCGGCCCCTTCTTCTCTGGCCTAGGTCAGCCTAGAGCCTCCACACCCTCCATTCCCACCCCCTGTCCCTGCCTGGAGCCATATATGAGGCCATGCCCAGGGCTCTCCGAATTCCAACCAGACCATGGTCCAGAGAGGGCTGGGAGTCTGGGCCAGCACCACATGGCCATGACCAGAGTAGCCACAGTCACCAGCCCTGCAGTCTCTGCTCCCACGTGCCACCCCACCCCACCCCAGCCACCTTCCAGGACCACCCCAAGGAAAACAGCCCAGACCAGCCAGCTCGCTGGACTTTGCCAGCACTCAGGAGCGCCCGGTCACTGGACATGCTCCACCCTCCCGCTGAATGACAGCTGGCCTCCGCTGCTGTGTCCCCAGGGCACTGCTCAGGGTGGGTGCACCACAAAGACCGGGGGACGGTGGGGCATCCCATCATTCCCAGCTCACGGGGAGAGATGAAGGAGTGGCGGGGATCACCTGGCTGAACAGTGACAGAGCCAGGCCCAAAACTGGGCACCACATTGTTGGCACCACTGCCCGTGGGCACATGGGCCCACCTGCTGGCTGCGGGCAGGACTGACACAGCCGGGCTCCTCCCTGGCACTGCCTGGCACAGGCACCGGGGACCCTCTGTGGACCCGGCAGCTCAGCACTCCCCTGGGCCGGCCTTATCTCGCCTTGCAGAGCCCAGGCTGGAGTGAGGCACAGTGGACGGAGGCGAGGAGGGTGCAGCCGAGCTCTATCAGATAAGGCCAGAAATACGACCCTGCTGGGACCTGAGCCCCAAGCTGAGCCATCAGCTCGCTAATAAATTACACGGAGCCAGTGTCCACAGGGGCAGCCCGCATCACCTTTCCAGGGAGCACAGAGAGGGGGCAGCACCCAAGGTCTGTGGGCTGGCCGTTCCCTCCCTTCTGTCAATGAGAAGGGTCAGGAAGGAGCTGTCCTGGAGGCCCCCGACCTCAGGCGGTGCAGCCTGATCTCTTAAATCCAGGAGGAGCAGCTCCAGCCCTGGGAAGCCAAGGAGAGGTTCCCAGATCGGGCACAGGCGGGAGAGGTGCCTTGTCTGGTTCCAGGACCTCACTCTTCCCAGGAAGCCAGGCTGCCAGCAGGACCATCCAGCCTTCCTCAGTGCTGTCCCTGGAACAAGGGTCAGGGAGCCACGGCCCTCCTGCCAATCTGGTCCGCCCCGTTTGTGTAAACACAGAGCACACTGCATGCCATACTGCCCTCTACAAGAAAAGTTTGCTCTCCCCGCCCTGTACTGAAGACAGCGGCAAAGGGGGTGCCAGTCCCCTGAACCCCGCCCCAATGGCCGCAGTGTGCATGCTCAGATGGTGGGTTCCAGGCCACTGTGCCCAGGCAGCCTCTGTGCACACTGTCCCCTAGCCTGGCACACCCTGGGCTCCCGGGGGTCCTGTAGCTTTACCCAAGGGAGATGCACCCCTCACTCCTAATAGAGCAGCCTGGGTCTCTCCACACCTCCTCCAGCAGTCCCCTCAAATAGGTCAAAGTCCCACAAACCAGGCAGGGGTCTGCCCACATGTGGTGGTGCCCTGCGCCGGTGGTGCCCTCACCAGCCTCTTTCAGGCCTGCCTTTATGTGCACCAGCAGACGAGGGGCTGGCAAGGACGGGCCGCCAAGCCTGAGCCGGGCTGCCACCTCCGGGCTGTGTGACTTTGGACAGCGTGCCTCAACTCTCTGAGCTGTACTTTCACCTACAAATGAGGGGCAGACTCAGCAGCTGCCAGGCAGGGCGGTTGGACACCCACCCAGGACAGACCCTGAGAAAGGCTGATCCCTCGCCCCTGCCATCCCTCACTGACCCAGACATTGCCCCTTCCTGCCCGGGCAATATTGAGGCCCGGCCAGTGTGCCCCAAAACAGCAGCTTGGGACCCATTCTTTGCCTCTCCCTCTGGCAACCCCAGGTCAGGACTCACAGGGGCACAGGGGCACAGGGCCAGGGCAGGGCGGGCACCCTGTCTACTGTGGAGGCCCCATGCTAGACTCTGCGATCACCTCACCTCCCACAGCCCCACAGTGCCCTCCCTCTCCCACTCCGCCCTGAATTCCAATCCATAGGTTTTTCCAAGAGCTGCGCAGCTCCGGAATTGGCCTGGGAGAAGGGCACATTTGGGCCGGGAGGGGCGGGAAGAGCATCAAACTCTGGTCTCATCTGAAATCCTGGTCTGTTGTCTACCGGGGGCCTGGGAAACAGCCACCCCCTTCTGCTCTGGGGCCAGCAGCCTGTCCTCGGGGTCACTGCTATTTCTGCCAAAGGGGAGAGGTAATTATAGCCCGGCTGCTGCCAGCTGGCCCAGCTTTGCAATCCAGCAGAGAGAGCTGGAGACGGAACGAAGGCCACAACAGACCGGCCCCGCCGGCGGGCGGTGGCGCCTCCGGACCGGAGCCCTCGGGAAGGAGGCCTGGGCAGGCCTGGCCCGTTCACCTGTGTGCCCTGCAGTTCTGCCTGAGGCTCATCTCTCAAGGGCCTGGGAGGGGTGCTGCCAGCTGAGAGGGTGCAGGACCTCACTGGACTGTGCCCCACAGGGAGATCCTGAAGAGCCTGTTTCTGTCCCTCAGGGAGCCGGGAGGGAGCCAGGTGAGTTCCAGCCCCAGGGAGAGGGGGCTCACTTCCCACTTGGGTGTGAAGCTGCCAGAGCAGAGACTGCCAAGGGCAGGCGCAGGTGGGGAACCTGCCCCGGTCGGGCAGCAGGTGTGGGCAGAGGCCGGGCAAGAGCACACACAGATGACCCTGAGTGACCTGGACAAGCTCCAGGGTGGCCACCCTCCCCTCTTCTCCTGGGACTGATGGCTTCCCTAAAACGGAGACAGTCCCAGGCCAGCCCCGTGTCCCCACTGAGGCCAGGCCGCCCCTGGGGGAAGCAGTGAACGTGGCCTATTCAAACCTAGCAGCAGGGGTGTGGGTCTCCGGCCACACAGAAGCCTCCAAAGGGTACCTGATGTTGAGCGAAACAGCCTGGGCAGGGGGAGAAGGGGCTGCACTCTTAGGGGAATGCAGGGAGCCGTGTCAGGCACGAACCCAGCCAGCCTTCCGTGAAGGGCCTTCGTGGGCGGCATCCTCCGAGGGCAAGCCTACGCAGGCCCAGCCCAGCAGGAATGGGTTCGTTACTGCAGTAACTGGAGCCTAGTTCTCAGCATTTGGGAATCCCTGAGAACTGGCTCTTTTCTGAGCCGAGTCAGAAGGAATCCCTGTCCTGCCCTGTGAGGCCGTGGGACTCCCACCTAGCACTGGATGCCATTTCTTGGGCACCTACTGAGTTTTGCAGTGCCCTGGACAGTTGGCAAACAACCCCCATTCCACATATGGGAGGGAGGGCCTGGGAGGTCCCTGCCCTGTCTGTCCAGGGCTCTCGAGGCCTAGGGTGGCCCCTGTACCCAGCAGGTGAGCAGCCGTCACCCCGTGGTGCTGCCACCCCGAGCCCTAAGTGCACCTCCGATGTAAGGGCCCATCTAGGCACGGAGAGGGGCCTCAGGGGGCCACCAGGCAGCTCCTGCTCCTGTTCCTACCTGGTAGGGCCTGCAGGCACCTGAGCAAGCCTAGCTGGCCGTCAGCCCAGCCAGGGGCCTCCCCACAAGTTCTCCCTCTTACTTAAGTCGAGAACGCACGTTCTCTGGGGAGCTGAAGCATGGTTCCAGTGGTGAGCGCTGGGCTGGGAGCCACAGCTTTTCCCAGGAGCCCAGCTGCCCCGCCCGGCCGTGCTCTGCCTCCGCCCTGCAGAGGAAAGGCCAGCAAGGCGGTGTCCACAGTCCCAGTCCTCTTCCACTAGGAGAAGGCACAGCCTGCATCTGCAGCCCCAGGGCCACTGGGTTAGGCCTGTAGCCAAACTACCAAGGTGCTGGGAGACTGAGGAGGCCCAGCGCCACCTGGGGCCACCAAGCCCGTGGTGACGGCCTCCCCATGGACCGGGCTGTCCCAAGAGCAGCAAGTCGGCCAGGGCCCTCAGGGCCGCTGAGGCCACTGCTCTGTGTCACCGTAATGGAAACTTCTCAGCTGGTTGTGAGATGCAACAGCTCTGGTTCACACCCTGCGACAGCAAGGCTCTGACTGCCAGTGGATCTCAGGGCTTGTCAGGCGGGTGAGCCGCCCCAGAGGTACAGCACCAGCAGGAGCCCAGGTGGGCAGGGGCAGAGAGACAGAAAGAGAGAGAGACAGCGTGTGTGTGTATGTATGTGTGTGTGTAAGTGGTGGGGTTGGGGGCTGCGAGTCTCCAGCTTCTCCCAGGAAGGTCTCTGGCTTCCCAGGAGCCTGGCCCCGTCTCCAGCCCCCAGGTGAGTTGCCCTGGGAGAGGCTGTACCTGCAACAGGGAGGCAGGAAGCCCAGCCTCGGCGTGTGCTCGCTCAGGCCCCAGGACCCTCTGCCCTTGGAAGGTTGTGAGGCTGCCGTGTGAATGGGCGCAGTGCCAGGTGAGGGGTGAGCCGGGAGTGTGGGGCCTCATGCTCAGAGCCGAGGAAGGGCCCTCCCCGTGTGGGGTGGGTGGAGTGTCAGGATTTCTCACGAGCCAGCTGCTGCATGGGGGGCCCTGCCCACCCCGAGGAACCCTCAGGGAGGACAGAGAAACATCAGGAGGTGGGCTGTGGGTGAAAGGGCGGGCGGCGTGGGGCAGGCACAGACAGCAGCCTAGGAGGAGGCGGGAAGCCGGTGGGCGGCGTCCTGGAGGACAGGGCAGGAGCGGGAGGGAGCAGCAGTGGCTGGGCCCCAGAACCTGGTGTTTTCCAAGCCACTGAACCCGGCGAGAACCACTGGCCTGCCCCCATGCCCTACTGCAGGCTGATCTCGAGGCGGGGGCAACTCAGTGCTGCCAGGGCCGCTGGGCTCCGTCAGTGCCCTCATGTCTCTCAACAGCTTCAAGATGAGGTGGGGTCTTTGGGATACTGGGCTAGGCCCCCAAAGACTGTTGGAGGGTCACAGCCCAGACCAAGGTCCTGAGCCTCGGCCCTCACGGCCCCACCTCCCACCAGCAGCACGGCGGGTCACGCCCACAACTGGGAGCTCCGGGCCCTGACTCCAGCCTCTGTCCCAACCCAAGCTCTGAAACCTGGCAGGCTGTTCTCCCTCTCTGGGCCTCAGTTTCCCCTCCTCCAGGGAGCTTGGTGCCCTCTCTCAGTAGAGGAGCTGGTAGGAACCCCCAGCCCCCCAGCACCAAGGGAGGCACCATGGGGGTCCTGTGCCCAGAGTGGGGTAGAGTCCCCTCGGGTGGACACACCCCCCCAGCAGCGGGCCTCGCAGGACACTTGCAGGTCCAGGCTCTGAAGCTATTTTCCGCCCTTTATCTCCCATCTGTCACGAGGCCTCCAGTTACACACTGTCCCTGCCAGAGGCCCTGGGCCTCCCCGCCCCCACCTGCCGAGCGTGCCAGAGCTGCTCCTCCCCTGCTTCCCGTGGGGAAAACGAGGCCCAGGGAGGTCACACCACTTACCCAAGGTCACAGAGCCAAAGAAGGACAGAGCCCCGGACTTGAGCCGGGCCTCCCTTCCAGAAGGGGAAGCATGAAGCCCAGTTAGGGAGGGGACGACAGGGCTCAGGGAGGCTGCCTGGGAGCAGAGCGTGGCCCCGGGGAAGGTGCATCTCTGGAGAGGGTCCAGGGCTCCCGGAGGGGAGGTGTCATCCCATGGGAGGTCCTGACTGTCCAGACACGGCCAGAGCTACCTGAGCTCTGTTCCTGGGCACATCCCCTCCCCAAGTGATGCCAACGTGGCTGACGGCACAGAGCACAGGCATGGTGCAGACTCGAGTCTGTGCACTGACTCCCACCCTCACGCGAGCCCGCAGAGGCTGCTGCTCTCCTCACCCCCATTTCACAGCTGAGCAGACCAAGGCCCAGGCAGATTAGGAGACTTGCCTAAGGTCACACGTGGTCACACAAGGTGCCCCGGAGCCCGCACCCGAAGAGGGAGAGGTGCTGTCCCATAGCAAGTCCTGATTGTCCACATTCGGGCAGAGCTCTGTTCCCCAGAAGGCGAAGTCACATCCTCTCCAAGTTATGCTGCTCGGCGACAGACGGTTAATGCCACAGCCAGGCACCCTCACAAACACATTGCCCACGCGTGCACATTCACATACTCACACTCTACACACACACACATTATTCACCCACACATATGCAGATATGCTCACACACAGGCACATGGGCACATGCACGGACACCCACACACACACACACACACGCACATTCACATGCATGCACACAAATACAAATGCACACACAGACACCCCACACGTGCACACTTACACCCTCTGACACACGTGCTCACTCTCACACTTGCACACTCACACATGTGCACGTTCACACATGCATATGCACTCCATTGCATGCAAACACACTTGCACACTCAGGGACATACACACATGTGCACACTCACACACACGTGCACACACACATTCTTGTCCCACCATCCCTTGGACAGACCTCAGGCCGGGGAGGGCTGAATAGCCAGAGCTGCTGGCGGAAGCTGGAGGAGACTTCGTCCAGCCCTGCATCCCAGCGTGACGCCGTTGGCCCAAGCCTCTCCAGGCCTGTTTCCTCATGAGGGGTGAACCTCGCTGGGCCCCCTGGAGGGCTGCTGCAGGGCCATCTGGCGAGGGGGCTGTGGCCTCGGGCACACCAGCCAGCCCCAGGCTGTGCAGTCCCAGGAGATGGCCCCGGATACACAAGCCTTCTTCCGCCAGGCAGTGGAGAGCCCAGGCTCTGGGTCCAAGAGGTCACTAGGGGGCTCTGCTCCACCCCCAACCCCACCCCTGGGCTTTAGCAGAGTTTCTATCCCACCCAGGGTGGAAACTGAGTCAAGGGCATCCAGAGAGCCCTTCCAGCCCCAGGCCTGCTATGGACAGGCGGTCAAGGTTGCCCTTGGGGCATGCCAGGCAGCATCCCCAAGACACCAGGGCAGGCCTGGCACTCTGCGGCTTCCCTAAGCCTGGGGGTCACGCAGAGCCACATTCCAGGTGACCTGGCCCCGGGAGACGGAGCCCCAGCCCGGCTGGGCCTGCGAGCACAACCTCTCCCATGGCCACTCTCTGAGAGCAGGTCCTGAAGATAAGCCGCCCCCTCCCTGCCAGCCCGCTGGACGGCCGGCTCCTGCCACAACCCTATTTGCGATAAAAACCTGATCCTGCGATAGCAGAAAATTGCTCTCTTTTGAAATAATTGAACCCATCCAGACAGCATCCTCCCAGACGTCATTAACAGGGCACTCTGCCTGTCTGCAGTATTTATGCCTGCTCGGGGATGCGGTCTTGGCCGCCCTGCTGTCTCTTGTAGAGACAACACACAGCTGCTGGAGTCACTGCGGTCTCCACCCAAACCAGCTCCTCCCACAGGCCTGCCCTGCACCTCTGAGGCATCCACCCCTTTGGGGGACCCTTGGAGGAGTTGTCCTTGAGGACCATGTAGGCCCCTCACTCTCGCCCTCCCCCTTCTCAGCCCTTGGGGGCAGGGTCCTTGGAGGACCAACGGGAGCCAGGGAAGCACCTCAGGAAATGCAAACACCTGCGCTGTGAGGGGCGGGGCGGCAGTGCCCTCCAAGGACCCCAGAGCAGGGGAGAACCTGGGGTGGGGTGAAGGGCAGCAGGAGGCCCCCACACTGCCTCCTATCCAGCTGGGAGCAGGGCCGGGAGGACCTGGCCTGGCATCAGCTCCCAGGGAAGCTCCAGCCCCCTCTGGCCTCAGTTTCCCCACCTGCAGCGAGAGAGGTAGGCTCATCCCTCCCAGAGCCCTTGAAAGACAGGCACTCAGTGCCAGCTCACCTGCACGGATGCCCGGTAGGCTCTGCACCCCTCTGTAGGGAGGAGGAGTGCCCAAAAGCCAAGAACCCCGCCAAGGCTGTGAGAGAAAATCCACGCTCGGGGGCTCCCCCGGTGAGTAAAGAATGAGGAGAACAAAGCCTCCGCCGCCAAAGCCACACGGGCGGAGCAAGGAGGCGCCATTCACAGCCAGGAAGCAACCAGCTCAACAGAGGAGCGGGCAGAGAGACAGAGACAGAAGTAGAGAGATAGAGACAGAATCAGAGAGAGGCAGGGGAACAGAGAGATGGAGACAGAGAGATAAAGACACATAATGCGGGGGAGGGCAGAGAGAGACACACAGAGAGAGTATGAGCCGTGCTGAGGGGTGGGCCCCCAGGAGCCCACGGGCATCCCACCAGCACCAGCCCAAACAGGTGGGCATGACCATCTGGGAAGCCTTTCTGTGGGCCCAGCCTCAGAGCCCTGACAATCCCCAGTCCCCAGCCCCAGGGCTTCCCACTACCAAACGGAGACAAAGCAAAGATGTTTCTTACAGCCTTATCCATGACCTCCAATCATTGCAAATGACAATACTAAAATGCAAACTTCCTGAATACCCAGTCATCGAGGGCGACTTTCAATGATGGGACCTCGGCCCAGTGGAATATTATGCGGCCCAGTGGAATATTATGCAGCCATTAAAGATGACAATTATGAAGACTGTGGCAGCAAAGGAAATTGCTTGCGATGGCATTTCTGAACGAGCAGGCAGCAGGATTTATCTGCGCTGGGGACACCACAGAGCGAAAGGGCTGTCTACTCCTCAGCGTGGCCGGCCGCAGGCGCGGGCAGCCAGCCTGGCTTCCGGGGAAGAATTTTCTGCTCTTTCATTCCTCTGAGTGCCACTTGTGCAGTAAATAATCAATAACGTCTTTGCTTATCTTAGGACCATGTTCCAGTAAATGAAGACTGCAGCAGGAGCCTTGAGCCCTGACTCCCGGCCAGAGACACGACATCAGACCAGAAAGAATGAGGAGGCCGCGTGGGGCCCACGGGCGTGCAGGGCAGAGAGGGTAAGGCGGGCCACTGGGACGCAGTTTCTGCAAGCTGGCCTTCCACTGGGGGCTGGAGGGGGCAGGGAGCAGACAAAGGAGGAAAGGCCATCCTCCGCCCCAGGAATCACGGGGTGATGGGAGGAGGGCAGGGGGATCACTGAGGGCTGGAGGGAGCAGGCGGGGGCAATGGGTGCCTTAAAGGGTTTGGTCTGGCAGACGGGGTTGGAGGCCCCCAGGTGGGGCACACCGCTTGGCAGAGGAAGTGGGAGTCATGGAGGGCTATGGAAGAGGCAGCCCGGGGAGGAGGGTGTTGGAGGAAAGAAGAGGGTGGAGAGAGGAGGACAGGTCAAGACTGTCACCAAGGGTCAGTGTTAGGGTTAGGGGCCCAGACCTCAGACCCTGAGGCTCCAGCCTCTGAGGCACTGCCAGGCTGGGACAGGCCACAGGCACAGCAGGAGCTGGGCCAGACGCAGCATGGACAGACCTCACGCCCTCGAGGGGCAGCCTCGCCAGATGCCAAGCAGCTGGCTGTGTGCAGCGAGCAATGCCCCAGCCAGGAACAACCTCAGAGCTGGCCCGGCTCCCAGGGCGCCTCAGTCCCAGTTGTCACCATGTCACAGACAAGGATGCTGAGGTTCACAGCAGCCTGAAACTCCTGCTCCATCTTCCAAACTCAGGCTGGGCCCGTACACGTGAGCAGACCTGCACAGAAGGGCCCAGGTAGGCGAACGGGCAGGAGCTGCCCCTGCCTGCAGCATGCGAGGCTCAGCCCCAGGGAAAAGGAGGCCGAGGCCACCAACCAGCCCTCCTCACAGCCCTGGCCCGGCCCCCCCTGCCCCATGGAGCTTGGAAACTCTGGCTCAGCCAGAGCCCCTCTGCCAATGCAGCCCCCTCGCCCTGTGCACATGTCCCGGGGACCCTGAATCCAAGCCTGAATCCGAGACAGCGGGCAGAGGAAGAGGCTCAGTGGGGCCTTGCGTGAAGAGTCGGGGGCAGGAGGGGCTCTGTCTTGCCTGGGCCCCTGAGGCTGAGTCTGGCTGCCCAGCAGTGCCTGTCCAGGAGCTGCCCCTCACCCCACAGGAAGTGACAGGCCCAGCATCGCACACCAGCCGGGACAGGGTACAGGTTCCAGGACGGTGCTGCTGGGCCCCACACGGCTCAGACCTGGGTCCCCGTCGGCCTCCTGCCGGGGACTCACCAGTCTGCTTTTTGCCCCTGTCCCAGGACAACAAGAAGTGCCCCCCCTCCATCCTGAAAAGGAGCCGGCCGGAGCATCACTGCCCAGAGGCCGAGCCCCAGAGGACCTCGAGGCATGTGCGGTTCCGAGAACCCCCGGCGGTGACCGTCCACTGTAAGAGGGCACCCGCAGCAAGCGTCTGGGAGAGGATGGGGTCGGGCAGAGGGAGGCGGGGACTCCGGCCACACCACCCAGCTCTGGCCGGGCCCAGGACATGGGGGGGCCATGGCCACCTGTCTTCAGTGGCAGAACCCCTGGGCCTGTGGGGTCACCCAGACACACAGTCCTGGTCCGTCAAATGGCAACTGGAGGAAAACATGGCGGCGGCTTCTCGAATCATGACTGTCCCCTTGAGGAAGCGTCAGGACCTGGCTGGACCTGGGTCTCTGACCCAGGAATAGTCTCAGGGGTCCTTTGGGGGTGCAGGGTGAGGCGAGAGGGCAGCAACACCCGATGGACTGAGGCAAGTACCTCCCAGCCGACGCTCCGTTCTCCTTCCCAGACATTGCTGACAGGAACACCACGGCCACTGTCAGGGGTGAGTTCCGAGCCCACATCCCTGTACCGCACTGCCCCCTCCTTCGGGGCACCCACCCGCACTCCCTCCCCAAGGGAGGTGTCACAGGGCCAGGGCCGCTGAGGAGGCCCCAGTGGGGGGGCTCTTGTTGCAAGGAGGCCCCACGAGGCTAGGGAGGGGCCATGGGCAGGGATAGGGCGGAATCTCCCCATCCCTTCCCCACCAGCCCCAGTCCTCCAGGGAAGGGTGGGGCTGGCTGGCGCTGACCCTGCCCGCCCTCTGGCCACAGTGCCCGGCAGGCCCAGGCCACACAGCGGCTCCCTGCTCCTGCGGCTGTGCGTGTGCGTCCTTCTCGTGCTGGCCCTGGGCCTGTACTGCGGCCGGGCCAAGCCCGTGGCAACGGCACTGGAGGACCTGCGGGCCCGGCTCCTCAGCCTTGTCCTGCACCTGCAGCACGCGGCCCTCACCTGCTGGCACGGCCTCCTGCGGCTCTGATGGGCAGGACGGGCAGGGCTTCCCGGAGAGCTCAAGCACTCCGGGGGCTCTGAGACAGCCTGAGCCCTGGCCCTGCTGCTTGGTGAATCATGAGGGCCAAGAAGGGCTGCTGCCTGGGGGCCGACTGGGAAAAGTGGGACCCCACGGCGTGAGACTGGACATGGGGGGCACAGCGGGCGGCCCTGCCACACCAGTCAGCACAGCCCTCCTGTCTCCTGTGTTGGGTCCATGTGAGATTTTATTAGAAAGAGGATTCGACTGCTAACACTTGGGGCTCCCTAGGCTCACCCAAAGACCTTCCCTTGTCCCAGCGGGAACTCCTGCTGCTGCTAGGACCCGGCCCAGCCATTGCCGTGTGCACCCGCTTGAGGAGGGGGCACTGCCTGTGTTCGAGGGGCTGCTCGGAGGAGGCAAACCCAGCCTTTTGCAATTAGGGCCTGTGGAGAACCCAGACCTCGAAACCCCACAGGAAGGGTTTGGTTGTCAAGGTGGGTCCCTCTGATGTGAGGTGCCATCCTCTGAGCCCAGGTCTGACCCCCTACTCAGTCCCATGAGTCTGGGGAGGCCCCGGGGGGGACCCCTCATCGGGGGCAGCTTCAGGTGTAGAAGCCGAGGGGACAGCAAGGGGCCCAGACACCCCCGGCCTTCAGAACAGCCATCTGTGCCCAGCTCTGCGGGCCGGGGGCACCCAGCTGAGCCCAGGGCCAGCCAGTGCCACCCACCAGCTGGGGCCTGTAGGTCCCGGAGATCGTCTGTGGTTGTGGCTTTGTCAACAGATTGCAGAGCTGAAGGGAGCCCTGTGGGTGACGTACACTAGGGGCCCCTCCAGACCCTACGTCGGGGGAGGGCCGAACAAAGCAGGGAGGCCCACGGTTAGGGACCAGGCAGAACTGCCCGGGAGAGACACAGGGACAATCAGACCAGTGTCCTCGAGGCTAGCCTGAGAGGGAAGGGCACGGCTGACGACCTGCCTGGTGGTTCCTCTCTGTCCCACCACTTAACTGGGAGACACTGCTCTATTAAAACACACGGTGGCTTCCTTCAGTCTTGGTGTTTTTATAGAAACAAGAGAAGCCAGAACCGACTTGCTAAGGGATCGGCCTCAGTGGCCAGAGTGGATGTCCTGGGCCCCTGGAACCTCGCCGTCTCCTGCAGGCCTGGGAGTGGATGGGTCCACTCTGGTGGGGGCTTAACCAAGCCCCCAGGTCTTGAGGGATGCCCGGCTGGCTCCCTTCACCCTGCAGTCAGGGTGTGTCCCCACAACTCCAGGTGCCAGGGAACAGGCGCAGTGGCCTCAGGGTCGCTTCCAGCTTTGGGATCCAGGGACCCCAGACTTGTGGCTGGAGGTAACAAAAAGGGCTGTTTCCAGAAGGGACCATGATGGGGGCTCCCCCGGGAACCCTGCAGCATCATGCTCTCCCCACAGCCCCCACAGCCCCACCTACCCGGCCCAGCCCAGCCCACCCCACCCAGGGAGGAGGATGGGCAGGTTCCTGCCCCATATTCTGGATGCAGAAGCAGCGGCTCCCAGAGGCTGGGTCTCAGGGCAGTCATAGACCCAGGCTCAGCCCTCTCTCTGTGTGCCTGGGCCACCCCTCCAGCCCTGGTTCTGACGGGGACGCCGCCCAGGCTGATCTCCCCCAGCTGCGGCTGCCTGTCCACTGCAAAGGCAACACAAGGACATGCCTGGCTTTGCGGGGTCCTACGCTACGATCTCAGGTGCTCAACAAATATTGCTCAAAGATGGGCACCACACCCCCAAGAAATCCTTCAAAATTGATCCTCCCACCTGGGGAAGCAGCACAGGAAACAGTGAGACTCGAAGCCAGTAGAAAATGTACAGAGAAGGCAGAAACTTGGGAAGGCCATCTTCTAATTCCTAAAAGCTTCGGACACGAAAGGCCCAAAGCCCGAGGGCACTGCGTGTGACTCACAAATTCCAGACGGTTAAAACCTCGAGCCAGGCCAGCCAACGGCGGAGAGGGCAGAGAGAAACCCACACACTCCTCATGCCTGCTGGAGACTCGGGCGCTTTTGTTTTTATTCTGACTCTGAGGGGTAGACACATGTAAGCTTAAGGATCTTTACTTTCAGTTTAGCCAGAGTGGAATTAGAACAGATATCCATTGTCAGACGGCCAGGAGAGAAGCGAAGGCATCTCAGAAGCAACTTGGCGGACCCGCCTCAGGAACCCCGGGTCATGCGTGTGCTTCCCACCTTCCTTCCTGGGGAGAGGCCCAGCCCCCTGGAGAACCCACCACCAGGGCGCCCAGCCCCTGCCCAGCACACTTCAGGCCCAGCTGCCCCTTCCCAGGGTGATGTGTCTGCGCTCCGGGGACAGCCCAGTCCGGGGTGGGTCTGTGTCTGCATGCAGCCAAGGATTTCCGTCACCCTGGCCATGGGGCTGTTCCAGCTCCTGGGATCCAGCAGTGCAGCCCCAAGGACAGACCCAACCCGAGCCAACCCTCAGGTTCCGGAAGCCACCCTGCCTCCTGCCCCTCCTTCTGGGGCCCTAGATGGCTGTGGCCTGGATCAGGGCTGGGCAGAGGGTGAGGCAGGAGCCACCCCACCTTCTGCTGGGGACACAGACCAGGAGCTCTCGGGGCTGGAAAGAGTCCCCTGTTCAGTGGGTCAGGGCTGGCAGGGGAGACAGGGAAGCCCATCAGCTTAGGGGACCTCGGATTCTGTCCACACTCCTTCCCTCAAGGACCTGGCTGCCAGCTGGAAACTCAGCTGGGCCCCAAGGCCACAGCCCCCTTGAGCTTCCAGAGCCTCGATCCCCCTGGCCTTGATGCCCCCAATGGGAACCTGCCTTCGCCACAGTGTGACTGGTCACCTGCCAGCCTCACTCACGGGACCCAGGATGATGCCCCCACCGGGACCCTCCATGTGGACCCAGGCACGTGGCCTCCAGGAGGCTGGTGCCCAGCCCCCCAGAGACAGCAGCCAGCTGCTGATGGTGGACGGGGTGGGTCAGGGTCACCAACACAGGGAGCTAGGGGCTCGCGTCTCCCTGGGAGGGTGGGCGCAGCAGCAGGGAGCACTCGGCAGCACTCAAGCCAAGAAACAGACAGCCGCTCATTGAGCCCTGGGTGAGGAGGCCCCCGCCCCTGGAACGAGTCCTCTAGAGGTGGACCCTGGGTTCTCCTGAGGGGTAGGGTCCACAGCCAAGCAGCCCCCTACCCTGGGGTCCCAGGTTCACATCCCAGCTCCTCCACTTGCCTCTGTGGGGCCGCAGCACACAGACTCTGCAGAATGGGAAGGCAGCTCCCTCCTCTCTCAGGTGGATGCTGGACGTGGGAGACCACGGGAGGGGCAGAGGGGCTGTCCACACAGCACCCACGGCTCCCATCACGCACACAATGCTCACATACATATGCACATGTACGGGCATGCACACACTCACATGCAACACACGCACATTCACATGCAGTTCCTCATGCACATGCCACACACTGTGCAGACACACCTGCCCAGGCGCCCGGGCACTCACCTACATTCCTCCCCACATGCCCTACATGCACACTCATGCCACAGGTACAGTCACACCCTCACGTGCACTCACTCACAGCCTCCTATGCACACTCACAATCAAGCCTTCACGTGCACGTCACACCCTCTCACATGCAGTCACACCCTCACATGCACACTCAGTCACACCCTAATATGTAAACTCAGTCACACCCTCACATACACTCAGTCACACCCTCACATGCACAACAGTCACACCCTGACATACACATGTCACACCCACACATGCACAAGTCACACGCCCACATGCACACTCAGTCACACCCTCACATGCAGTCACACCCTCACATACACAAGTCACACCCTCACATACACTCAGTCACACCCTAACATGCACACTCATGCACACTCACATCCTCCCATGCACACATCACACTCTCCCATGCACACTCAGTCACACCTTCCCATGTACAGTCACACCTACAGTCACACCCACACATGCAGTCACACGCGCACATGCACACTCACAGTCACATCCTCTCATGCACTCACATATACAATCACACCCTCCCATGCACAAGGGCACTCACAGAATCACATCCTCCCATACACACCCACACACAGGCCCCTGCCATGGCTCCTGGCCCAATCCTCTGTGTGGCAAGTGTGCCCCCCAAATCCCCAACCAGATGATGCCTCTGACTCTGTGGAGCCCAGATTACCACCTCCCTGCCCCTCAGCCAAGCACAGACAGGACCCACACACAGTGAGGCGAACTCACAGGCCTCAGAAGCCTCCCTGAGCCCGGCCACGGGGTCTCCCAGGCCTATGGCACCCACCCAGGAGGGGGACTCAGCCGGGGAGGGGCCAACCCAGGGTCAGAGGCTGGAAGGTGCCGTGAGCTCCTCCCCACACGTAGCCACTGCCTGGATGGCAGAATTCATGCAGAATTCGTTCAGGGCTGAGTGACGTCTGGCCACCGCTGGGCCAGCTGGCATGGAGACAGCATCTGGCCAGGGTTGGGGGAGACCAGCTGGACACCCTCCACCCAGGCTGGCCAGTCAGGTCCTACTGGGACAGCCATGGGGCCCTGTGCGAGGCCTGGAGGTGCCCCCCACCCCCCGCCCCACACCCATAGTCTCTCTGCACCATCCTCATTAGGGAGCCAGCACCCACCCAGTCCACTGCTAGGCTCACAAGTGGGCACTGGGGCGCTCACCTCGCTACGCTCGAGGGGACACACGCAGGGCTGCATGTGGCCAGGGCCCAGGCAGAGCCCCCCAGCTGCTTCCCCAGGCAGGCCCACGCCCCCAAGCACAGCCAGGAGGTCAGGGGCCAGCTCCCCTGCCCGCGCCGTGCCTAAATGACGGCGCTCTTCTCCTCATGGAAGGAGGTGCGTGGGGACGGCCGGGCCAGCAGCAGCTCCTTCTCGTGGATCAGGCTGTCCAGCAGGTCCTCCTGACGGTAGTTGTGGTACACCTTCAGGAAGGCCAGCGTGGTGATGGCCAGCCAGGCCAGCCATGAGGCCCAGAGGCCAAACTGCACAGAGGGCAGAGGCAGGGTCAGAGGCCATTGGGGGTCCGCTGTCAGCGCACCCCCCTCCCACCAGCTCCCAGGCTCTGCTCTGCAGGGAAAGGAGGGGACTCAGAGGAAGGAGGAGGCTGAGGACATGGGGCAGGGCCGGATCCTGAAGACCCTGCCCAAGATCAAGCTTCTGAGTTCTTTCCTGCAGCCAGCATGGTTTTCCAGCACCTGCGCCCCTCCCAGAACCCACTCTGGAGCAAAAGCCCTGGGCACTCAGACCCACCCAACTCCAGGCCAGCCAGAGGCCCTGGGGAGGGGCAGTGGCCAGTGGCGAGCGCTTTCTCCTCCAGCAGCTCGGGCCTGTGGGCTCTAAGGAGGGCGGGTAAACAGCGGAGGCTCCTTCAACCACCAGAATAAATTGACCTTTAGCCGCTGTTTCCAAACAGTTGAAGGAGAAACAATTTAATCAGAACCAGGCCTGAGCCACATTAAGCTGATTCTCATTTGAGCGTGTTTGTCATCAGACTGCACTCACACCTTAATCCAATTGGCACAAATTAGGCCTGAGGCCTCTTCCACTCACTAAATTTGCATGGAAGTGTCTTTGACAGATCCAGTTCATCTCAGCAAAGAACACTCAGACCCACCCACGGCCAGCACCCTTGGAGGGTTCCGGCCAGGAGAAGCGTCCTCAGGCCACGGCCAGCACCCTTGGAGGGTTCCTGGCCAGGAGAAGCGTCCTCAGCCAGCCACAGCCAGCAAGAGCCTTCAGAGGCCAGTCTAGGGTCCGGAATTGGATCTGAAGCTGGTGGGCCCTGATCAGTGCTGGCAGGAGCCAGGTGTCTGGTCTCAGCCACCCCCACCCGGCACCCCTCCTCTGCGTCATCTCTGTCTGGGGCACACCTGCAGACTTCAAGGGGCAAACCCAATTCCAGGGTTCCCCCTCCGGCCCTCACAGACCACTGATGCGTCCCCACATGTCTGCATTTCAGCAAATAGGGTCCCTCAGAGTGGGGGCCAGCACGGTCCCCCACCAAGTCTCCTAGGGGGCAGGGGACGCAGCTTATACAAGGGTAGGGTAGCAAATCTTCTGATTTCCCAAGTGGGATCCCCTGCGTCCTTCCTTGGACTCCGTGTCAGCGTCCCCCTGGCTAGGACGTCCCTTGGACTCCGTGTCAGCGTCCCCCTGGCTAGGGGATGTCCTTGGACTCCGTGTCAGCATCCCTCAGGCTAGGGGACGTCCCTAAGCCTCCAGCACTGACCTGAACAGGCTCACCTCCCGCTAGCACCAAAGTCCAAGGCCCTTGTCCCTGCACTGGACCCCCAGGATCTGATGCCTGGTTTCGTTTCTGACACCATCTCCTCCAACACTTCTCACTCCAGACTCCAGGGCCTTACCACTTCCTGATTCTAACCCACTGTGGCCGTCTCTTCCCCAAACCCACCTACAAAAGCCCAGCCCTCCCCTACCTGCAGGAAGCCTTCCCGGGTGCTCCCACTGCCTGGTCCCGTTGCTAACCACCTTATCTACACAGGAGCCTGCCTCCTCCTCTGGATAGGGGAGAGCCCAGCGAGTGTCCAGCAGTAAATGCCCCCCTCCCAGCATTCCCAGCATTGCAAGCCTCCCTTCCTGCCCAGAGCCCCTACCTGGGCAATTGCAAACTGATCGTAGAAGGCGGAGTTGTCCACACCCAGCTCCAAGTCGATGTCCTGAAGCTCTTCACAGCTAAAACAGCAGGACGTAGGGTGGAAGGTGACCACCAGGACAGCCAGTGCAGGACATGGCTGAGCCGCTGGCCAGAGAGGCACGAACTTTGCCCTACAATGGTTGGGGGCAGCAGGGAGTCTCCGAGGACACCACGGGGGATCGGCCTCGAGGCCTCCACCATGGAGCAGTACAGCCTTCAGGAAAGGAAACCTCCAGACCCCTCCCCATCCTGGCCCTGGACAGCCAGAAGATGCCAGCCCGACCCCTGCTCTCCCGGACCCTCTAACCCCATCCCCCACACTCTGAGGGTCATGGGGTCTCAGAGGCCAGGCCCCTTCCCATCCTGGCCCTGGACAGCTGGAAGACACCAGCTCAGCCTCTGCTCTCCCGGACCCTCTGCCCCTATGCTCTACACTCTGAGGGTCCCAGGGTCTCAGAGGCAGGAGATGCAGGGCTGCCTCAGCCACACAGAGATGGAGGTGGCGTCCCCACCAACGCTGCCCAGAGGCTCTGCCCCCATCACGGAGGCATCTGTGGAGGCAGTGGGCGTCAGAGGGCCCGGGAGTGGTCCAGGCCTGGGCTCCCGGTGTCCTGCACCCCCAACATAAAACACAAAGCCAGGACACACTGACAGGAGCAGGGTGCCAGAGACAGGGAGCCCAGCAGCCCCCGCACTCCCTGGAGGGGCTGAAGGGCTGGAAACGGTGTCCGTGAGGCCAAGGAAACTTTGCCTGTGTACCAGGGGTTGCCCACGCTCTCAGGAAACAGGTGGCCAGAGCCAGCAGGCAGAGCTGGGACAGTGCAGGATGGGGCACAGGGCACAGCTCAGCACAGGAGGCCCTGCAGGGCCACACGCCCAGGTGCTCACGCTTTCCTCTGGTTTGTGCCCCAGGTACCCCAGAGTGGAGGCACGGAACAGACAGGCAGGGAGCCCTGTGGCTCTGCTGCCATCTATTGCAGATGCTAGGGTTCCAGGTCTCGGTTTGCTTAAAGGAAGAACGTGGAAACTCTGGAGGGTTCCTGTCTTCCAGGGTTTTGGCCTGGGGCACTGGATGGTGCCCCTCAGGGCTGGGCATCCCACTGTTGGGGGCAGGCAGTCACCGTGCTCCACTCTGGGGCCCCCCACAAGCCAAATGATGCCCCTGCTAAGATCCCAGAGGGACCACCATGGCTCAAAGGCCTTCATCCCCAGCCCGCCTGGGAGCTGGCCCTCACCCTACCAGAAGCTTTCTCTGCTCCTGTTCTTCACCATCCCCGTCCCCTCCACCATCTTCCAAATCCCACACCCTGGGGACCAAAGCCCTGAGCCTAATGCTCTCCCTGGGCTCTCGCATGCAGCCAGCACAGGACAGAAGCCCAGGGGTCTCCAGCTATGTGGTCACATCGAGCTTCCCAGGACCTGGGGCCATGCTGCATGGATCTGTCACGCAAGTCCTGGTGGCAAGGACGGGGCAGCCGCAGTCTCTGACCACCTGGAGCCACCCCTGGCCATATTCAGCCCTAGGGATGATCGCTCGTGTGTGACGTGTGATGCTCCCGGCTCCTAGAGCAGGAAGGTATCAGTGTTGCAGGGCAGGTCTCAGGAAAGGGGCTGTCCAGGTATACGGAGGCAGGGGCACAGCGGGACCAGGGACCGCAGACTCAGGATGGGCTTCATGACGGAAGATCGCCCAGAGCAGGGCAGGGTGTCAAGGGGTTTTCAGGGGAGGTGGGGCCGAGGCTGAGGCCGAGGCAGGTGGGGCAGGCGCACCTGTGGGCTACGGTGCCCTTCTCGGTGATGGTGTCGCACCACATGGTGAAGCCCACACTCACGATGGTGCTGGCAATGAAGACCAGGAAGACCACGAAGGCGCTGACCAGGAGGTTCAGGAAGGCGGAGAAGAAGGAGCTGCAGCCAGAGACAAGAGGGGCAGACTCACTGGACGCCACCTCCCGGGAGACCCCCCAGCAAAGCTGCAGCCAGAGACAGGAGGGGCAGGCTCACTGGACACCACCACCCAGGAGATCCCCGCCCCCAGGCTGCAGCCAGAAACAGGAGGCCACCTCCTGGGCAACCCCCACCAGCAGCACCCCCAGACCCTCAGGATTCCTGGGTTGGGCCCTGTGGGGCCTCGAGGGGTTGCTCCCCGTTCCTGCAGTCCCTTGGGCAGCTCCACGTGCCCACCCTAGGCTGCAGGTCACACCTTCCCAAAGACCCAGGACCTGGAACCCTGGTCCCCATCATTTCATAAAAGAGGTTGCACCCAGGGTGGAAATGAATGACACCCTTCCAAAGCCGCCCACCCACAGTCACCAGCAGCTCTGGCCCAGGTGCTTGTGTCCCCCCAGATCCTTATGTCACAGCCCGCTGAGGGGTTAGAAAGTGGGGTCTTTGGGAGGAGAGGAGGTCATGAGGGTGAAGCCTCACGAATGAAATGAGCGCCGTCCTAGAAGAAACCCCGCCAAGCTCCCAGCAGATAAGGACACAGGGAGAGGAACGGGCCCTCAGCAGGCTTTGAGCCTGGATCCCAGCCTGGATCCCAGCCCTCCAGGCTCCAGAAGTGTGAGCAGTAAATGCCTGTTGTTTACAAGCCCCCAGCCTGTGGTGCTGAGAGCATCCATTCACCCGCAGGTCATCAGCGCGTGGCCTGGACCCCTGGTAGGACTTGCTTGATGGGCTGACTCTGGTTTATCCATTTAAACTTAAAAGGCCGGGCTGTGATTGGGCCCATCTGACCAGGGCCGGAGCATGGGGAGCACAGGAGGCGGGGTCATGAGGAAGGAGCTCACTTAGGGCTGGGTCACACGGCCCCGGTCTGAGGCCTCTGCCAGGGCGCACACGGCCATGGCTTTCAGAGGAGGCTCATGTTTCCTCTTCTGAGGATACCGGGCACGTGGTCGGGACACCCACCCCACCCGGGCCTCCTGCCTGGCATGCAAACGTCCACCATCTCTGAATTGCTCCAACAAGACTCAAAGTCCTTCGAATGGGCCTGGCGTGGGCTCAGCCTGGAATGCACACGGAGGCTCGTGGGGTGGGATAGGGGCTGTCCCTCCAGTGGGAGCCCCGAGGGGACCTTCCTCCCAGGCAGACATCAGCACGAGCAGCATGGCTGAGCAGGGACTGCTCCCGCCTCTCACCTATGAGCAGGCTGGATGTTTGCCTGCGTGCTGTCAGCACGCTGGATCTAAGGTAGGTGACCCACGACATGGCTTCACAGTCATCATTGGATAAACAAGATCTCCCAGGAATCTCAGCCAAGAAAACATCAACGCCACCATCATCCGAACCCAGCAGCTGCTGATGAGGCAATGTGGAGGCCAGCGCGCTGCCTGTTCATATATTCGTTCATTCAGCAGGCACTTTCTGAGTATCCGCTTGCCCTGTGCTGGGCACAGAGGGCAGAGTGATACAAAAGACGAACTCCTGGCCCCGGGAGGTGCCCCAGCCAACATGCTGAGGATAAACCCAGTCCACAGCACCCAACTCAGAGCAGGTGGCACCAGGCTACTTTGTAACATCTGGTGCCTCCAAGGAACCCATCCACTGGCTCCAGCCCCAGCCACAGTTTTGGTGACTGCTGGGCTGACAGCAGAACCATCCCCCAGGAACGGGAGGGCTTGAGCCACCCCAAGGAGTCCCAGACAAGGGGAGAGGACACAGGGACACTCTTAAAGCCATGAGCTGTGATCCCAACAACCACTCCAAAGAGGGCAGGACCAGCAGGACTCATACACCTATGCGTGGGGGGTGATCGAGCGTCTGCCCAGGCCTCACGGTCAAAGAGGGCTGGAGGGTGGGTACCATGTGCCAGTAGACAAGCCACAACCCCCATCGCAGCGCCACATCCAAAGCTCTCTGACGACAGAAAGAGCAGTGGCAAAAGTTTGCCGGGATGGGTGCGGGGTCATTCTCGGTCCCTCTCTGGCCCAGTGTGCTGGGAGTCTCAGAGCTGTCATACGTGGGACTGGCTCCATCAGCCCAGTCCCAGCCTGAATCACCGTGTACCAGTGTCTCCCGCCTGCTCTTCGCAGTGCGTCTCCTTCTCCATTCTCTGTCTGGAGGCTGAAAGGTGCGGACCATGGCAATGACCCCGTGCCCTCTGGCTTCCAGCTGGGTTTGGGCAATGGGGTGGGAGGGTGGGGAAGCAAGGTGGGAATTTGCTACCAGGTCCCTCCACTGAAAGTCACTGCTGCTCTCCAGGTGACCCACCTGTCCAGGTCCCATTAGCCAGGGATGGGGACAGTACCACCTCCACTGATTGCAGGAACCCCACAACTTCATCTCTTGTCAACCAGCCCTCCTTCAATTACCCTTCCTCGGGTGAGCCATCTGCTGCTGCTGCGACCCTGAGAACACAGTTCTGAACTCCAAAATCCATCTGGCCTGGGGATGAAAAGGAGGGGCCAGGGGCCTATAGTCACAGAGTGGGGTACAGTAAGCCGACTCCACCACTGCAGCCTTGGACCAGCTGCTCCACCGCAGCCAAGGAGGTGGTGGCGAGGCATGGCCAGGGTCAGCTCCACAGCCAGAGGCAAGGAAGCTGCTTGGCATCAAACCCAGCCCGCTGGATGGTGCTGGCGTGGGGGCAGAGGACAGTCCCTAGCCAGGCTCCCGCAGGGCACATCCGCCCTCCACCCGCCGGACAGCCCTCCTGCGGTCCTCCCAGGGACCTGGTCCAGCAGGGGTACCCTCCGGCACCTGGCATTCCTAGACTTCCCTGACAGGTCATCCCAGAGACCTCCCTGGAGGGCCAGGCTGACCACAGTGCAGACAGTGAGGTCGGGCTAGGACCTGTTACCCAGTGCCACATCCCAATCCCCCTCGGGAGGGTGAGGCAGCACCCTCCACATCTTAGTATACCGAATTCTAGACAGGCACGTGCACGGCCTAAGCTTCCCTGAGTGGCCGGGCTCCCTAAGGGCAAGGTCTCCCTGAAAGACCCCAGTGCCTGCAAATACCTGGCCCAGCGCACCTGAGATACGGCAGAGGCTCTGGGCCCAGGCGACCCACTGTCCCCTTCCCACTGCTGAGCACGGGCCACAATACAACCTCCAACACACAGAAAAGCCAATTATCTGGAGACTTCAGACATCCAGCCACATCTCTATGAAATGGGCCCGATTTTGGAGTCTTCTCCCATGACCAGATGGAGGAGTTCCCCACAAGATAGGGAAGGGACCCAGGCTGGGGCCGCTGCCAGCTGACAGCCTCGGTCTGCTCCTCTCATTCCTTTCTGCTTGGTTTCCAGGGATCCTGCCCGGGCTCTCTAGGTTGTTGAAGAATTGGATGTGTCCAGAGCCTCCTCAGATCCAGCTCCCCAGAGGTCACAGGGCCACCCAGCCCCTCCCTCACCAAGGCCAGGCCAGGACAGTGGTCAGGAACAGGAGCCCAGCACACACAGGGTTAACCCTCTCTCTTCACTGCCGCTCAGGGTGCGCTGCCAGGATGTGCCATCTCCATGGTGACCACTGTCCTGGAAAGCCCAGCAATGTGAAGGCTCAGCCAGGCAGGCAGATGAGTGCCCCTCTGGCCTGCCAACCACAAACTGCTGCCAGCCCACGTCCTCAATGCTCCCTCTCAGCACAGCCGCCCCAGGCCCATGGCTGCCTCAGCAAACCCTTCTGCCCTGAAATGTCAAGCCCCTGAAGCACAGGTGCCATTCCATTCATTCAATCAGCAGCCAATAAGGCAGCATCAAGATGACACCACTCTGCAAAAGCCAACCCCCAGACTCTAATTTTCACACTTCTGGGCACGAGCTCTCAGGGCCTGGACTCTGCATGAAAGACACCCCCGTAGGAAGAAGAAGCTGGCACCTGACACATGGCCTCTGCTCCACAAGCTCTGGACCTGCCGTGTGACCCTCAAACAGATCTCAAACAGGCCCTGCGCTCCCAATGGCGGGAGGGCAGCTGGGTGGCCCCTGAAGGTGGAGTCCACTTGAGAGGATTAGAGCGTGTGCCGTCCTAACCAGGCCCAGCCCTCTAGCGGCCAGAGTCTGATGGGGTCAGCAGGCTCCTCCATGGGCTGGATGTCCAGTGGCCGTTGATGGCCCTGAGAGCCTTTTTCCACCACAGGAGCTCCCTATAAAGGCCTGTCTCAGCCCCTTTGCTGGTCCTGAGTCCCCTTTACCGACCTGGACTTGCTCGCCTAGTCTATGTAGCTGGAGCAACAACTGAGTTGGAATTGGCCCCTCTGTCACCGGGCCCTGCAGACCCAGTCTTCCCAGGGGTCCGGAATTTCCTGACATGGCAAGTCTGAAGGGTGGACCTGTTGGCCAGACAACTGAGTCTGCACAGGTATCAGGGCCAGGTGAGTGACCACAAGGCAGCAGGCCTCAGGACCCAAGCATCTTTCTGTCAGTCATTCAACAAACTTTATCTGGTGACTCCTATGCACCATCCCCTGTGCTCAGCCCTAAGGACACAGAGATGAATAAGGTGCATGCCTGCCTTGGTTTCACCCAGCCGTAGGTCCCCTAGGGTGGGAACCTATGGCCTGAGATGGCTCTTGAGAGCGTTAACTTACGCCTACAACCAGAACTCAGTGGAGGGCTGACACTTTGGACAGATGTCATCGCACAAGCCGTCTGCCAATGGACTGTGCGGTGCATGAGGTGGGGACAGGTGGCCACATGACCACGTGACCTGAGCCACTAATTCCTGATGGCCAAGAAGGACACGGGCACATGTCCCTGGAAAAGAGCCGGCTGGGCAGAGGTCAGTGGTGGGAGGATTGGTGAACCCCTGAACTGAAGCAAAGGGGCTGAACCTGAAATGCTCCACCACAGGCCCCCTCCCTGAGAGCAGGAGTCGCCCACGCCTGACCTCCAGTGGGGTCAAGGCCATGGTGAGCCTCCACAATGTAGACCCCCTCAACAACCCTAACCCTCACCCTAACCCCACAGGCCCTGAGCACACCAGGTCATCCAAGGCTTCCTAAATCCCATATGGGCCGGTCGGCAGGGCTGCGGCAGAGGCCGCACAGTCGGCCTGCATCCCAGTCGGCTCCACCCAGTGGGAGGATGGAATGCCACAAAGAGTGCTGGGAAGGCCTGAAGACTCCCCAGGAACCTGTCTTCTGCCTTTGGAAGGAGATGGTGCCGGCAGTTTGCCAGGGCTGACAGACAGACACCTTCCGTGAGACAGCGAGAGGCAGAGCTGCTGTTATGGCGTCCCTGGGTCTGCGGCCCAGTGTGTGCAAAATAGACCACGCCCTGTGCGACCTGGACTCCTGTGCGACCCGGACCCCTGTGTGACCCGGACCCCTGTGCAACCCGGGCTTCTGTGCAACCCGGACCCCTGTGCGACCCGGACCCCTGTGCGACCCGGACCCCTGTGTGACCCGGACCCCTGTGCGACCCGGACCCCTGTGCGACCCAGGCTCCTGTGCGACCCGGACTCCTGTGCGACCCCGACCCCTGTGCGACCCGGACCCCTGTGCGACCCGGACCCCTGTGCGACCCAGACTCCTGTGCGACCCCAACCCCTGTGCGACCCGGACTCCTGTGTGACCTGGACCCCTGTGCGACCTGGACTCCTGTGCGACCTGGACTCCCGTCTTGCAAGCTCTGGGGCTCTTTTCTCCCCTCTCCCTGCCCCCCGCCTCTGGTGGAACCCCCTATGAAATCTCACATCACTCCGACCACAGAGCCGGGTCCTATCTAGAGAGCCACCCCCCTCAGCCCCAGTTGGACCACAGGCACCCTGATGGACACCCAAGAGCCAGGGAAGACGTGCATGAGCAATGAACCAACTGTGGCCCCACCTGGCCTGCCGCTTCACCCTCAGCTTCCGAGACTAAAGGGCCTCAAGCCTTGGGAAGCTGACCCTACTCGCTGGCTGTCCCACTCCCTCTTCACGCCATGTCTCATTCAGGGAGACTTCCACCTGCCTGCCCTGCACACACAGCACACACTGGGTAACTCTTGGGTCTGGCAACATGTGTGCAGATGATGTCTCAAGCCTCTTCTTGGGACAGCAGCCCTGGAGGGGGCTTAGGGGAGGAGGACGGCTGCAGATGGACAGGACACCATCCTGCACCTGGCCTGACCCCACCTTGAGCAGGGCTCCAGTCACACAATTTGGGTCCATGGCCCCACAGTACCGGGGTCCTCCCAGGCTGACAGCCAGCTTGCTACTGACCGCCACCCAGAACCTTAGTGTCGTGGGTTGAATGGTGTCCCCCAAAAGTTATGCCCAAGTCCCACCCCTGGTACCCGTGATTGTGACTTTATTTGGAAATAGCATCTTTGCAGGTGTAATTAAGCTCTGGATTTCAGGATAAGATCTCCCTGAGTTTAGAGTGGGCCCTGAATCCAGTGACTGGGGTCCCTGTAAAAAAAGGGAGGACAGAGAAGCAGAGAGAAGATGCCCTGTGCGGAAAGAGGCAGCGGGTGGTGGGACAAGTGGGTTTAAGTCCAGTTGGTGGAACTGTGCTGCAGCAGCCCCAGGGCGCTCCTACCCACAGGCGCTGGGATTCTCACCCCTCCTCCAGATTTTACAGCCCCACTCGGCATAGCCCTGGCTCCCTCCCTTCTCCCTGGAGCCCCTCTTCTTCCCCTCTCTGGCCCCTCTCTCAGCCAAAACCAAGCGGTGGGCTCACAGGGGGTGGGCAACAGGAGGGCCTCCCCACTCCTGCCACCAGCACCCCTCTGAGTCCTTCTCATCTCCCACTTGCCGGCAGGGAATGAAAACCTACAACAAAGGATGGGGGTGGGGGCAGAGTTTGGGAGGAGCCTGGGTTTCATGAGTGCTCTCCCGGAACCTCTGCAGGATCTCGGGCTGCTCCTGGGCACAGCAGGCCTCCGCCAGGGGAGTGGGAGGGTCCATAGAGGGCAGCCACATAGGGGGTGGGTGGGCGCACAGAGGGGGTGGGTGGGAGCACAGACGGGGCGGGTGGACGCACAGGGGGGGGGGGGGGGCAAGGGGGGGGGGGGGGGCGGGTTCACAGAGAGCACCTGCAGAGGGAGTGGGTGAGCCCGCAAAGGGCCCCTACAGAGGGAGTGGGTGGGCCCCCAGAGGGCCCCCAGGGCGCCACTGGCTAAGGGTGCCACTGCACCCCAGGTGAACCAGGTTGTATAGGCTCCAGTATCCAGTATCCTGCCGGAGCAGGAAAGAGAAAGAGGAAAATGGAGGCCAGGATGAGGAAGGCGCTGAGCCCACAAGGCACAGCCCTCGCCCTGCCGTCTCTCTCCATGAACCAAGGCCTGAGCTCGAGGTGTGCCTGGGTGGCTCCCCTCCAGACAGCCGTCTGCCGTCCCTTCCCTGGGGCGATGGTGCCGGGTGGGGCTCCCCAGTAGCCTTGTCACTGGGACCTGGAGAGCCCAGCGCAAGCCCTAGACCCGGCTGGGAGCTGTCGCCGGTCCTGGCGAGTGTGGCCCGGCTGAGCCCGCCCAGGAAGGTCCAGGCCTGCTCGGTGATGACGGTGCAACATCTGCAACCCAAGTAGGCAGATGTCCGGAAGCGGGAGGTGATGCGCACTTGGGGAAGGAGGCACTGGCCTTGTATGCAGGACCAGTGGTCGTCATGGTCCCTAGATGTGTGTGTAGACAAAGGGCGGTCTGCATGGAGGGGGTGAGGGCCGATTGTTGACATTTGCGGGCCTCGGAGCTACCGGAGAGACGGAGGGACTCGCGCGCCTCCCTGGGGAGGCGGGTCTAGGGGCGCTGTTGGCATGGAAGGGGCGCCGCGCCGGTAGCGGCCCCTACTTACCCCTCGTGTCCCTTGCAGAGGAAGAAGAGCGTGCGCCAGGCGTGCGCGGCGGCCAGCAGCAGAGACAGGAGGCTGGCGAGCAGGCTGAAGCGGCAGGCGGCCGGTGGGCCCCACTCCTGCACCGTGAAGCGCTCGCGCTCCTGCACCGTAAGGTTGGCGCTCAGCCACATGCCCTCGGTGAAGAGCAGGCAGCGGCCGCGGAAGTCGTGGCCGTTCTCGGACAGCGGGACCACCACCACGAAGCTGAACAGGAAGGCCAAGAAGTAGCAGGCGCACTGCGCGAAAAGGAAATTGTTGAGCGCCATGGCCGGCCCGGGCGAGAGCGGCGGCTGGGAGGCCGCGGGAGGCTGCGCCGGGCGGGGAGCCCGCGGGAGGCTGCGCAGTGGCGGCGCCGGCGGGTCCCGCGCGCCCCTCCCGGGACGCGTGCGCATCGGCCGAGCGCGGGAAGCGCCTGCGGTCAGCACCGCGGACAGCTCCTGGTGCGCGCGGGCTACGAGCCCGGGGTCCAGAGGCTGGTCCCGGCCAAGCCGGAGAAGGACGGCCTGCGGGAGACGCAGGAATTTTACCAGGTCGGCCTGGGGAGACCGACCCTGTGCCTCTAAAGACTGCGGGAGCCACCTGTACAGGCCTCACACAGGCCGACTCTGGGTCCCCAGTTCCTCATCAGCTTGAAAGAAAGGAAGCCAGGAGAGAGAGGGCGGGGCGGGGATGTTGAAGGACACCCCCAAGGTACCCATAGTGAGGTGTAGGAGTGCGGTTTGCAGTCCAGGCTGAAGTGATTCCTTTGCGGGGGTCCTGGAATGCAACGTATGGGGGGAGGGGCCAGATCGTGGAGGAGTCGGGGTCCGTGGGACTGGGACAGAGGTCATCCTCGAAGAGAACGGGAGGGTGAGGCCGGGTGTGGGCAGGAGGGGGTGGACCGTGAGCTTCTGCAGCGCCAGCCCTCCGCGGGGACGTGTGTTACACTGCCTGACACGGTCAGGACCCTGGAGCTGCATTTGTAAGATAAATAATGGGTGCCCCGAGTGCCTCATTAAGACATCTTTGCTGAGATGGAAACCGCTGATGCATTAATTAATAGAATTAATGCCTTTTCTAGTTGCCTCTAAAACTAAGTCACCTTTAGTCCAATTCCCAGAGTGAGGGAGCCCTAACATTGCTCCTCCTGGTTTAAAGTTACATCAGCATTTTTGCTGCAAGCACTAAAAAATCTTTTTGTTTTATTGACTAAGTAATATATGCTCATTTCTTAAGTCAAGTAATAGAGATATGTATACAATACAATATAAAGCCTTCTCCTCATCCCCCTCCCCTACCCCATCACACTACCAGGGGTGACCACTTTAATAGCCTGGCATCTATTTTTCTAGACATTTTGCTAAGCACATAAGCACACACACACACACAATTAACAAATATGCTTCATACTATACATAGTTTTTGAAAGCTGATTATTTTATTCAATAAAATGTCAACGAGATTATTCCCTGCCTACACATACACCTATTTCGTTCTTTTTAATAACTGCATAACTCCATTATAATGATGATTCCACAATTTGCATAACTAATCCTCTTAAGGTGGATGTTTTGTGTCTCCAGTTTTTCCTGTCTCAAATGCTGTCATGTGAACATCGTTGTACACATATGTTTGTGAGCTTGCACAGGCATTTTTATAAGAGAAATTCTTAGAAGAGGAATTGCTGGGTCATGGGGTATGCACATTTAAAATGTTGACAAAAATTGCCAAACTGGCTTTAAAAATGTTGTTCAAATTTACCCTCACATCTGGGTTGTAGACCCCTCCCCCTCCATGGCTGAGAAACAGCAGTTGTATTCAAATCCTGCCAGTTTTCACAGAATGGTCTCGTTGCTGTGTAAACTTGGACTTGCTTTGGCATCATGAGGCTGAGCATATCTTCTTATGCTTGCTACCAGTTGCAACTTCTTCTCTTCTGTGGATTGCATTTCATTTTGCAATCACTGTGAAATGGGGCCTTGAAGGCCAGCCACGAGGTCGGCAATGGCCACTCTTCTCTTGGAGAATCCACTCAGGGTTTTCACCATGCGAGACTCTGGCATGTCTGTGATTAGTTCTATTTAACCTTCAAAAAATCAAAGACTTCTCTTGTTTGTATTAGTCAGGGTTCTCCAGAGACACAGAACCAGTAAGATGGAGAAAGAGAGAAAGAAAGAGATTTATTTTAACGAATTGGCTCATGTGATTTTGGAGACTGGTAAGTCTCAAATCTGCAGGGTGGGCCAGCAGGCTGGAAACCCAGGAAAAGTCGATGTTGTGGTTCAATGCTCTGGCTGCAGAATTCCCTCTTACTGGTGGGGGAGGGGGATTGAGAGGTGGGGTCAGTCTTTGGTTCTATTCAGGCCTTCAACTGGTTGGATGGGGTCACTGCTATAGTTTGAATGTTTGTCTCTTCTGAAATTCATGTAGAAACTTCATCCCCAATGTGGCAGTGGGGCCTTTAGGAGGTGATTTGGTCCTGTCCTTATGAATAGATGAATCTTTTCATGGATTAATGGCCTAATGGATTAATGGGTTATCCCAGGACTGGTAGTGATGGCTTTATGAGAAGAGAAAGAGAGATGAGCTGGCACACTCAGCCTCCCCACCACGGATGTCCTGCCCCACCTTGGGACTTTGCAGGGAGTTTCCGCCAGCAAGAAGGCCCTCACCAGATGCAGCACCTCGACCTTGGATTTCCCAGCCTCCAGAAACTGTGAGAAATAAACGTCTTTCCTTTAGAGATCACCCAGTCTCTGGTATTCAGTTTTAGCAATAGAAAACCAACTAAGGCACCCACCCACATTATGGAGGACAATCTGCTTTACTCAAAGTTCACCATTTAAATGTTAACCTTGTCCAAAAATACCCCCACAGAACCATCCAGAATAATGTTTGACCACACACCTGGCACTTTGGCCCAGCCAAGTTAACACATAAAATTAACCATCTCTTTATTGAAGAAATTCCAATCTACAGAAAATGTGGAAAACTCCAAAATTCACTTTTAAAGGCAACATTACATTAATACCAAAATCTTATCAAAATTGTGGGGGAAAGAAATAGGAAATTTCATCTACAAATATGGATGCAGAACACATTCAAATAAAATATTGGGACATTGAACACAACCCAATGTATTAAGAAAGTAAGAAAACAAGAATGGATAGACTTTAGTCCACAAATGAGAGAAGAGCTTTGCTTTAGGAAATCTATCAATGATATGCTACATCAACAAATAAAGGAGACAAACCCACCTTTTCGTATCAAGGAATATCAGAAAAAAAACCTCTATATAAAATAAAATTCCCTAAATGTGGTCAAGACTACCTTAAACCACGTTATAAATCTGCACCCATTCAAATCAGGAACAACACAGGAATGCTCACTGTTGCAACTATTATTGACCATTTTGGGGGCAATTCTACCTAATGAACCAGGACAAGAAAATAAAGTAAGCAGTATAACTATGGAAACAAAGAGGCAAAACTGTCTTTATGGAGGATAATATGATTCTATACCTAGGAATCTCAAGATACTCTATAAAAATATTAGAATTTGCAAGTTAATTTTGTTCTGAGTCTGAAACCTCACTTAGGTCCAGAAATTGGGCCAAGTGTCTTCATGTCTCATGTCAGGCTGCCCTTGGGACGGTTCCCCTTCACGTCCTATGATGGTGTCAAGTGCACCAGAGTGAGCAACGCCTCTGCCTTTCCTCCAGGGGTGCCCAGTCCTGTTGTCCATCTCCTCCGCTTTCTGTTGGTCAGGACACGCTGGCTCCTTCTTTGACTTTGCTGCTCTTTGGGATACCTGAGCTCACCTTGCTCCTGACGATTAGGTGACACCCCCTGGTCTGTCTTATCTGGGGATCCCACCAGCCACATTGTACTTGGGGCACCTAGTCCTGTGACGGCAGCTCCGACCATCATCCCACTGAGCTTCTCAGTGATTCTGCCCCCTCCCCAGTGCAACTTTCTTGCTGTGGTAAATGGAGACTCCTCTGCAGCCACCCAGGAATGCGGCCTCAGTGGGTGCTGCAGCCTTTGTAGCACGGCCACTCGAGCACGCACCTGTCCCTGAGCCCTTACCCCCTCTCCCGCCATCTGTCCTGGCCATTCTATTCTACAGGGGTGAGCATCCGCTTTCCAAGCTTCTTAGAGCCATTTAGATGAGTTTTCTGTCACAGCTGCAACAAATCGCCACAACGGCACAAATGGATTATCTGACAGTTCTGGGAGGCCAGAACACCCCAGGGTCAGAAGTCTAAAATCAAGGCATCTGCAAGGCTTTGTTCCCCCTGGAGTCTTCAGGGGAGAATCTGTTTCCTTGCCTTTTCAGTTTCTAGAGGTTTCTGCGTTCCTTGGCTACTGGCTTCCTTGCTCCATCTTCAAAGCCAGCAACACCAGGCCAGCCCTTCTCATGCTCCACCTCTCTGGTTTCTGCAGCTAGAAGACTCTCTATGCTGACATTAGACCCATCTGGAAAATCCAGGATGCCCCCCAACCTGAGGTCCTCAACCTTAATCACATGCACAGAGTCCCTTTTTCCGTAAAAGGTAACATACTCATGGGTTGCAGGAATTGGGATTGGGATGTGGACATCTTCAGGGCATTACTCTGTCTGCCCCACCATCCTAGGAACAAGTTAGCCCTGCCTCCTGGGGCTCTTGCCTGGTGTTAAACCTTTGTATTCCAGGACACCTCTACCTTTTGGATAAATTCTTTCTTACCCAACATTTATGTTCTACTCCCCTGCCCGGATCCAGCACGCTCTGGTCCAGGCACACACATATCCCTGCCTCCTGCTGGTGCATGGTCTTCAGATCCTGCAGAGCCTTCGGGGCACGCTGGCCTCCCTCTCTCAGCAGAGCTCATTGTTTGACGTCGGTCACCAGCAGGAGAGATGGAGTAGCCCCTCCCTAGAGGGCCATGCATTCTCCTTGCAGAGCAAACCTGTGGATCATCTTCCAACAAGGTGTCATGGGTTGACTGTGACCCCAACAAAGATACGTTGAAGTCCGAACCCTCAGCACATTAGAATGTGGTCTTATTTGGAGATGGGGTCTTTACAGAGGTAATCAAGTTAAAAGAAGGTCATTAGGGTGGGCCCTCAGCTGATGTAATTGATGTCCTTATAAAAAATTTGGTGACAGACATGCATAGAAGTAGAATACCACAAGAAGATGCAGGCAGAGACTGGCATGACGCTTCCTGCTAGGGTTTCAATGTGTCCCCCAAAATTCATATGTTGGAAATGTAATCCCCAGTGTGACAGTGCTGAGACGTGGGGCCTTTAAGAAGTGACTAGGTCAGGAGGGCTTATGAACGGATTACTGCCCTCACTGGGAAAGTGGGTTATTTACCTTGGAAAAGGGCTCCTTATAAAGAAAGAATTAAGCCCCTGTTTCTCTTGCATGTGTGGGCTCTCCTGCCCTTCTGCTTTCACCATGAGATGACGTAGCAAGAGGGCCCTCGGCAGATGTTGGCACCCGGATATTAGACTCCCAGCCTCCAGAACTGTGAGAAAACGAATGTTGTTTAAGCTGCCCCCACCTATGGCACTTAGACTCAGCAGTCCCAGAAAACTCACACACAAGGAAGTGCCTGTCTCTGATGTGGAGGAGCAAGCCCCTGTGTAGGCCCAGAGGCTTCCAGAAGGTGTGGGAGAGCCCCAACCTCGGAGCATGTCGTCACAGGTGGGGTTCTCTAGAAAGCAGACTCTAAGGTGGAGAAGTAACCAGAGAGGCTTGTTGGAAGGGCTCTGTGACCACAGGTGGGGAAGAAAAGATGAAAACAGAAGAGGGCAGAGAGGCTGCTGGCTTAGACAGTCTCAGTGGTGGCTCAGCTGACCCCAGAGTCAAGGGCCCTGAGCCTTTGTAAGCACATGTGGACCAGTCACTGGAAGCAGCTGGCCTGGGACAGGGAGTGACCTGGAGTGAGGCAGCATCAGAAGAGGCTGGCAGCCAGGAGCCATCGAGGGCAGCTCATATGGCAGTTTGGGGAATAAGTTCTTCTCTCCTAAAGGGGCCCGCCATGGAGGCCTGAGGCTGGCATGGCAGCCTTGCCAAGGCTGAGGGTCCCATCCCCTCAGGAGCTATGCTGCCCTTATGATTAAGCCCTGGGCTGGACCTCCACCTTTCCCTGCCTCCAGCCTTAGGGGATGAGACTCTCGGGACAGGCTGCCAAGCAGGCCCACTGCCCACACCCGGCCTCGAGTGGAGATGGTCAAGCTTGGCTCCCATCATCTTTCTCCAGAAATTTGTAGCACCGAGCAACAGCCATCTGATCCATGGCTCTGTGGTTCCTGCATTGCCTCTGCCTCTCGTGCTTCTGAGATAAGGCACCAGCCAGTGCACTTCCTCCCCTACCCGATACAGCACCTGGGGCACCACGGTGAGAGGGTCCCTGACACTGCAGGGCTATCACTTCTGCACTAGCCACAGCGACAGGGACCACAGCCAGTGACTGCCAGTGGTTAGCCTAGCCCCAAATCCTGTGTGTGTCTGCTTCCCAGGATCACCCCTAGGTTAGGGGAACAGATGCTGGACCTTGAGGTTTGTAGACAGGAGCACTGAGGGCGGGGGTTCCTCTCAGGACCAACACCTCTGAGCCACCAAGAGCAGCAGGACTGAGCCAAGGGAGAAATGCTCGGTGACACAGAGGCAATCCCCTGGGAACAGCCCCTTCAGAGCAGCTCCACAGAGGAGCAGGAGCTGGACCTTTGTACCACCACACTGACCCATCATTGGACCCAGGCTGCCTCCAAAATTAAATCCCAAAGCTTTAAAAGGCTGATAACGCCCACTCCTGGCCTGCCAAAGCTGGGGACCCCAGGGAGGAGGGAGCCTCGTGGTCTTCTGGAGGGACCTGGCACAGCCGGTAGAAGCTCAGATTGCCTCACCTGCTTAGACCCAGCTCCAACACTTCTGAAACTCGGGGGCTCAACAGAAAAGCCTCATTTCATAAGGACATGTGTACATGAATGTTTATTACAATGGTTTGTACCAGCCAAAAATGGAAAACAACCAGAATGTTTATAAACCAGGGAGCAATTAAATAAATTCTGGCACCTCCTTATAATGGAAAGTTTTGAGCTATTAAACAGGAGTCAGGTCTGTGGGTACTGGCTTGAAGGATTATCTGTCTAGTGCTATCTCTAAAAAAGCAAATTGTAAAGTTATATGTTTGTATTATCCCATTTTATTTTTTATAGTCTTTAAAAATTTAATACTTTTGCTATTTGCAAAATCTCTTTTAAAGCGTAAATAATTTTCAATTCAATTTTCTGGATATTGTGAAAGGTGATAAACTTCTTCCTCTTATACGGGTGGAAACTGTATATTGAACTTTTTTTGCTTTTTAAAAATTTTACCTTTAAAATATTTTAAATTCACATATAAGTGGATTTGCTTCTGGAACTACTCTTCCTTTTGTCTTTGGTGTGTTATACAAATAGCATATTTTTTTCATATAGACATTAGCTATTTATTTCATCTTTTTTGATATAATTCTTTTTATTATTTTACTTTAAGTTCTGGGATACATGTGCAGAACGTGCAGGTTTGCTACATAGGTATACATGTGCCATGGTGGTTTGCTGCACCTATCAACCCATCATCTAGGTTTTAAGCCCCTCATGCATTAGGTATTTGTCCTAATGCTCTCCCTCCCCTTACCCTCACCCTCTGACAGGCCCCGGTGTGTGATGTTCCCCTTCCTGTGTCCATGTGTTCTCATTGTTTAACTCCCACTTACGAGTGAGAACATGTGGTGTTTGGTTTTCGGTTCCTGTGTTAGTTTGCTGAGAATGATGGTTTCCAGCTTCATCTACGTCCCTACAAAGGACATGAACTCATTGTTCCTTATGGCAGCATAGTATTCCATGGTGTATATGTGCCACATTTTCTTAATCCAGTCTATCACTGATGGGCATCTGAGTTGGTTCCAAGTCTTTGCTGTTGTGAATAGTGCTGCAATAAACATACGTGTGCATATGTCTTTATAGTAGAATGGTTTATAATCCTTTGGGTATGTATCCAGTAATGGGATTGCTGGGTCACATGGTATTTCTGGTTCTAGATCCTTGAGGAATTGCCACACTGTCTTCCACAATGGTTGAACTAATTTACTCTCCCACCAACAGCGTAAAAGCGTTCCTATTTCTCCACAGCCTCACCAGGTTGTGACTACCGTCTGCATACATGTGTGAGGGGAGAGAGACGCTGTGCTCCAGCCACTGTCGCTGAGGCTAGGGGAGGACACTCCCAGATCCCTCTACAGAGAGGATGTCCACCTGGAACTTCAGGGGTGGTCTGGCTCCCCCCACTGACCCCCAGGCTGCAGAGCTGCCTCCTATCCTTGTCCTCTGCTACAGTGCCACCCCCACCTCAGGGATGCTTTGCTTTTCTCCTTCCTGCCAGCTCCCAGTCAGGGCCTGTCTGTCCTGTTGCCTGAGGCCCGGTAGAATCCAGGACAGCTGGCTTTGGCCTGGTGTGGGAAAGAGTCCAGAAATACGTGGTACAGCGCCCAGGTGCACCTGGAATGTCTCTAAAGCAGGAGGGTGTAAATAGAACACTCCAGAAAGAGTCTCCTCATCAGGCACTCCCCTGCTCCCAGCACATCCCATATGAGGGAAACTGTGGATCAGTTGAACAGTCAGGCCAGCAGGCAGTGCCCTAGGGCTCGAGGCAGGGCCCATGGATGGCGCTGCAAGGCCTCTGGTGGAAGGGGAGGAGGGACATGGCTGGAGGAAGAAGCAAGGTTGAAAAAGATTGGGGCTAGGAAGGGGTCAGTGGAGACTCAGAAAGCAAACCGCAAAACATCTAATGTCTTCATGTTTCACTCCATTTTCTTGGCTCCTACTGAGGGAAAACATAAGATTATATAAAGAAGACTGCTCTCCATCCGAAAGATGACTGAGGGGCACTGTTCATCATCTCACTCGCTGCACTCCACCTGAGTATGACACAACGGAGTCCTCCGTGCATGGGAGGGAAATGAGTGGTGCCAACCACTCCAGAAGAACTGCCCAATGAAGGCCCCTGCAGAGGGGTGAATGGGTGGAGGGTGGTTGGGTGCAGGGGGGATAAGAGGATGAATAAATGAATTCATACATCAGTAGGAGAGTGATAAATGGATGAGAGGATGGGTAGGTGACTAGCTGGATGAATGGATAGGTGGATGGACGAGTGGGTGGTAGATGGATGCATAGATGGATGCATGGATGAATAAGTGGGTGGGTGGATAGAGGGGTGGATAGATAGATGAGTGGATGGATGGATGCATGGGTAGATGCATGGATGGATGGATGTGTGGGTGGATGGATGGATGTTTGGGTGGATGGATGTTTGGGTGAATGGATGTTTGGGTGGATGGATGTTTGGGTGGATGGATGGATGGATGGATGGATGGATGGATGGATGGATGGATGTTTGGGTGGATGGAGAGATGGATGGGTGGATGGATGGATGGTTGTGTGGTTGAACGTTTGGGTGGATAAATGGATGAGTGAATGAGTAGATGGATGTGTAGGTAGATGAATGGATGAGTGAGTGGATGGATGGATGGATGGATGGGTGGGTGGATGGATGGATGGATGGTTGGGTGGATGGATGTTTGGGTGCATGGATGGAAGAGTGGGTGGGTAGATGGATGGGTAGGTGGATGAATGGATGAATGAGTGAGTGAGTGGGTGGGTGGATGGATGGATGAATGGATGGGAGGGTGGGTGGATGTTTGAGTGATGGATGGATGGATAAATGGATGGAGGGATGGATGGATGTTTGGATGGACGAATGGATGGATGGATGGGAGGGTGGCAAGGAGGATGAAGGATAAATAAATGTATTGATTTATTACTCACACATTGATGAATGTGTGAGTAGGTGGGTAGGTGGATTGATCAGTGTAGAGATGAGGGGTGAAGAATGATTAACAAATTCTTACAGCCATATTTTGGAAAATACCAGCAGCCTGATTCTGGCAAGGTAATTGCTGATACAGGAAATCAGAATGTTGATGTGTTGATTTACCCTGAGAAGTTACTGTTTACAAGACTAGAACACCAACGTCCATACTCAAACTGTATTTGCTATCAGCAATGCTATCTGGGAAGGCATGATTAGAAGTCATCTTGAAGAGCATGGAATCAGACGGGGAATAAGATTATTTCATGATAATGAGCTCAAGCTAAGAGGAGCTGCCTTGCATCTCCCAATAACATACACCTGTCCAGGTGACCACAAGTAATTGAGGTCTGAAACAGTGGCTCCCTCTCCCTGGACAGTGCTGGGAAGGGCATGTCAACAATGTCTCCCTTTTTCTGTGATCCCATGGCTGTCTTTATGATTATCATGCCCCTTTATGATTAATACGTTATTTCCCTGAGCTTATTCCGTTGCTTTTCCAGTTTCTTCAGTTTAAAATCTTAACCTATTCATATTCAATTTTAATGAATCAATTTAAGTCTATACATTTTCCTGTTGGTAACACTTTGGCCATATCCCATAGGTTTTAACATGAAGTGTTCTCATAGCCATTTGGCTAGAGTTAACAGTTTCTATTTTTGTTCTAATACCTGATAATTAATAGTGTATTTCCAGCTATACTCATTTTGATGGACTTTCTTTTTGCCATTGATTTCAAATTTTATTGATTTGTGGTCACTGAAGTTAGCCTTACATGTTAATTTTTAAGTTGTCAAAATTCTCTTAGTCATCTAGTACGCGTTTTTTAAAATGTCCTTGCTGTGCTAAAAAAATTTTTTTATTTGTTGAGTATGTATTTCTTTGTGTCTATTAGATCAAGCTTTAGTTGCTTACATTTATTTATAGTCTATTAAATTCTTCAGTTTCTGGGGTAGGTCTCCCACCATGACTATGAATTCATAATTTTCTATTTTTGCTTAATGTATGTTTTCATTATATATTTCAGTTTATGACTCTCATGGACTCTTCTTTTTTTTTTTTTTTTTTTTTTTTTTTTTTTTTTTTTTTTTTTTTTGAGATAGTCTCGCTGTGTCACCCCGGCTAGTATGCAGTGGCACGATTTTGGCTCCCTGCAGCCTCTCCTCCCAGGTTCAAACAATTCTCCTGCCTCAGCCTCCCACATAGCTGGTACTACAGGTGTGCACCACCATGATGGCTAATTTTTGTGTTTTTAGTAGAGACAGGGTTTCACCATGTTGGCCAGGCTGGCCTTGAACTCCTGACCTCAGGTGACCTGCTCACCTTGGCCTCCCAAAGTGCTGGGATTACAGGCGTGAGCCACTGCCTCTGGCCTCATGTATTCTTTATGAGTTGTTCCATTTGTCAATATGAAATATCCCCTTTTGTCCCTTTTAAACATCTTGCCTTAAATTTTATCTTGTATTATATAAATATTGCTAGGACTGCTTGCATTTTTTTAGCATTTTTGATAGACTTTTTTATTCCTTTAATTTTTAACTTTCTAGGTTACTTTAAGTATGTCTTTTGTAAGCAACATTTCAGTTAGAATTTGTTATTTGTTTCTGTTCAATCTGAGCATCTCTGTCTTTTAACACATATGTTTAGTCCACTGACATTTATTATGACTTCTGATCGAATAAAATCTACTTTATATTCCTGGGGTGTTTTTGTTTTTCCCCTTTCTCATCTTATTTTAGAAATTAGGTTTATTTTATTCCATTTTTCCTCGCCTGTCTTTGAAATAGTTACATTCTATTTCCAATCTCCTTTGGATTACCTATAGATTTAGAAAACACACACTTAAGCATCTATTTTTCCAACAGTGTCAAGAATTTGTCAGAGTCGAGATATTCTCCAAACAAGATGAGACCCATCACATGATGTTGCTTTTGTCCACTTCCCACATCTCCCTCAAGCCTCCCGTGTTGATCCTACAGGGAATTTTAGTGCTAGATGGCTATCATTTTTAGCAATCAGTACCTATTTGAACTTAACAATATGCTAACATTATTGTACTTTTACTTCCTCCCCTGTGAAATGTGACTAGCAGCACCAGGCTCGTGGCATCGTGAGGAGTCAGTGAGATAATTCACGTGCAGCACTCAGCAGAGCACCTGAGGCTACAGCGGTGATGATAACTGTTAGTCAGCATCAGCTCCCGGGCGCCCTTTTCCTCCTGCTAGACACATCTTTTGGCAATTTTTTCAGAAAGTCGGGGGACTACGGGAGCTAAATGGTTGTTTATTTGTTTTTTGAGACAGAGTCTCGCTCTATCACCGAGGCTGGAGTGCAGTGGTATGATCTCAGCTCACAGCAACCTCCACCTCCTGGGTTCAAGCAATTCTCCTGACTCTGCCTCCCTAGTAGCTGTGATTACAGGCGCCCACCACCACGCCCGTCTGATTTTTGTATTTTTAGTAGAGACAGGGTTTCACCACGTCGGCCAAGCTGGTCTTGAACTCCTGACCTCAGGTGATCCACCTGCCTCGGCCTCCCCAAGTGCTGGGATTACAGGCATGAGCTGCCCCGCCTGGCTGGTATTATTTTCTCTCTGCTTATAAATAGTGAATTGTCCGAGGATTTCACCTCACAACTGGGAAGATTTGGAGTATTAACCTGTTCTCCCAACGCTGCAGATGAGAAGGCAGGTGTCAATCGGGTCCTTGTTCCTTTTAGATAATTGGGGTTTCCCCTCCGCCTACCCTCCCAGCTTTAGCTGTATCACTGATGATCCACATTGCACTTTGACACAGCAAGGAATGAATTGGGGGGTTTGGTTATTTGTGTTTATCCTGCTTGGCACTTGGTGGACTCTTTCAGTGAGGCCAGCACCTGCCTTTAGCTCTGAAAAGATAGAGATGAAAACATGCCCTGGCTGTTGTCCCACCCCCAGCACCTCCCCTTTATTCTCTCCCCCTGAAGTCCTACGAGAGGGATGCTATGGCCTCTAGATCGTCCTCCACATCTCAGCTTGCCTTTTGTGCTTCCCAACTCCATCCCTTTGTGTCACATTCTGGTAGACTCCCTCAGCATCCTCGCCCAGCTCCCTGCTTCCCCCACAGACGCCCACTCTGCCTCCCATCACTGGAACTTTTCTTGCTTTTGTTCTTCATGACTTTTTTTCATTGCAAGACCTCTCATGGGTTCTCTGCAATACCCACTGGTCTCATTTCTCTCTGAGGACACCAGTTATACTTGCTCTAGGTCCTCTCTGGTGGCTCTATTGGTTCTGCTTCTCTTTCTGTACAGGTTCACACCTGTACAAGTGCATGGTATGGACTTTCCTCGGAAATTGAGCAACACTTGACGGCGAGGTCACCGTTGCAGTGGAGCCTCTGCATAGGTCCTCTGCCGGATTCGTCTGCCACAGCCCTTGCAGGAAAGGCTGAAGCTTCAGCTGAGACGTGAACAACACTGACGGTGACAGTGCGGGACAGGCCAGGCCAGGTCTGGCTAGGGTCACTTGGTAGGGACTGGGCATGGATGCTCCCACTCCTCCCGGGGCCACCAGACACCAGACCATGATCCTGCCTCTTTGAACTGAGATCCACAGTCACTGATCCTGCCCAAGGCAGAGCCTTCTTCACTGCAGCCTGACCCACAGTGGGGGAGGAGGGCAGTGTGTGCGGGTGTGGCCAATCATTGCCCAACTGAGAAAGCTTCACTTAAAGCTACACAAGTAGGAGGCCAAGAAAACGGTCTGTACAGGTACTCAGGGAGATACAGAAGCTTGGACACAGTCAGAAAAGGAGTAAGTGTTCACCAAGAATGCTAGCTTGGAGAACTTTCGTCCTTGACATGGCACTTTCTTTTTTTAAAGAAAAAATTCCATATCTCAGGAAAGCAAGATAGGAACTAAACATGAAAAATTGTAAAGCTTTACTATTACAAAGCCAATTGCAAAGCATCAAATTTGTGCGTGTCGGCAAAGCAATTGTTCCTGAAAAAAGTGCAAATTGCTACTTCACTGCATGTAAATGAACCACTAATTGCTTTTTGCAAACAATATTTATGCAAATGGCCCTGCACTCTGCAAAGCTGCACAGATTATCCATTTGCATGTACATTCGTCTCCGCCCTTCCTTTCATCTCTCAGTCAGTGGAAGAACTGCAGACACCAGCTAGCTGGCAAGCCCCCACCACACACACACACACACACACACACACACACACACAACTTCTTTTCTCTGTGTTTCTGCAGGTCCCTCTCTGCTACCTCCTTCCCTGCTCTTTCCCCATCATCTCTGCCCCACAGCCCCACAGGAAGACAGGTAAGTGTCCCCCAGTCCTGCCTTGCATATATAAAGGTCCTGTTCTCAAAGCCTCTCTGCCCACACATGAACGTAAAGGCCCAAGCCCTCGGCCCTGCTGCCGGAGCTAACAGTATCAGGCTCCTTCAGCAAAGCCCACAACCTGGGAACTTAGAGAAACCTTTTGCAAGGCACCACACCATTTTTCTAATATGTAAAGACTTTCTAGAAAACAATAAGAGCAGGGCCTACATGTTAATAGAAGAATATAATCAAGTAAGATAACAGGTGCAGAAAATAAAATCAACTAATTCTTAAATATGTGAAGAGTCTTAAAATCATTCATAATCAATAAATGCACTCTAACACTCTCTAAGAGGACTTCTGAGCAACCAAAGAAAATAGTATCTGCCTAGATCTACGTCACCCCCAAAATCCTCTAGAATCAGTGCAGGTCAACAGGAAAGTCAAGTGAAACCACACAAAGACAGGAATGCTCCAACTTCAAAGCAACCGCAGGGGAAAAAGGGGAAAAAGAAAAACATCCCAGCAAGCAATTGCTCACGCTCTTTGCCGTGGGTAAGAGCAGTCCAAGAATAAGACAGGAAAGAGAGAAGGGGAAAGCTAGAGGGGGGTGTAGGAGTGCTCTAAAACCGGCAGAAAGAGCACCACTCCCTACGTGTGAAAACACTGAACAAGTGCCCTTAGGTCCACCTGCTAACTGCAGAGATGGGCCCAAAAGCCACACGCAGCCTGAAGTGGCATCTGTGAAAGGCAGAACTTCAGGAGAAGCAAACGGTGAAAAAGAAGGGAGATGTGCTCTTCAGGCATCCAGCAGCCAAGGCAAAAAGGAGGAAAGGGGAGAAGTCCCAGGTCCTGTAGGAAAAGGTGAACCAGAAAATACAAAGGACACATATCCCCCCCACCAGCACACACTCACACAGATTCATTCAAGAAACTAGACTTTGCTGCACGGACAGAGCAGACTGTGCTGAAGCAGGAATCTTGTAAACCACCCAAACTCACAGAATGATCAGAAGAGTATTGTCTATTTAAAGCTACTAAAAATAATCAACGCACCTCAGTTGATAAAAATCCCACTCCTGCAAAAAAAGAAGTAGGAAAAAACAGCAAGGCCACACTCTCTAGTGGATGAAATATACTCACAGAAGCACCTGGGGAAAAGGAAAACCCACCCTGAGTCAGAAATTCAAACTCTTGGAATATAAGCAGACAAAAGCAGAAAGAAATAAAAAGGGTTTGCTGAAAACAGAAAAGAAATTAAAGAAACGGACAAAATCATCTCAGAATGAAGACTGAATTATGAGATACCCAAGAAATAATAGACTTAAATAAAGAAAGGCAATAAAGTAGGAAAGTAACTAAGAGAATGAAAATGAGACCACAGAAGACATAGAAAGGGCCACAGAGAAGTGGAGAATGTGGGAAACAAGCAAAGAAGGAATTACACATGCATAACTGGAGCCCCCGAAGATGCGAAACAAAGCAATGGGACAGGCATAGTATTTAAGACCTTAGTCCAAGAAGATGTCTCAAAACTGAAATACTTGTCTATGTATTGAAAGGCTCCCCACCCATGGATGCCAAGAAAATTAACCAGACATGACCAACTCTGAGAAAATATCTAATTAAACTTTTATGTTTCAAAAACAAATTAAAAATAACTTACAAGAACAAAGGAGCCCGCCTGGCATCAGATTTCTCAAAAGTAATAGCAAAGCAGGGCAAAGTGGAGTGACATTTTCCAAACATCAGTGAAAGAAAGTCTGCACCAAGCATTTTTTATTATAGAGAAAATATGTTGGTATTTCTGCAAGGTCATGGCTTTCCAAGAAAAAATTACTGGTAACCTTGGTTAACGGATGCCTGGAAGGGAAACCAGCCTTGAAAGACTCAGATAATGAAACACCCAGGAGAAGGCCCAGTGGCTCACACCTGTAGTCCCAGCACTTTGGGAGGCTGAGGTGGGAGGATCACTTGACCCCAGAAGTTTGAGGCTGCCGTGAGCTATAATTGCACCACTGCACTCCAGTCTAGGCAACAGTGTGACATGTCAACTCAAAAAAGAGAGAAACAGGGAAAGAGAGAGACAGAGAGAGAAAAGAAAGAAAGAGAGGGAAGGAAGGAAGGAAGGAAGGAAGGAAGGAAGGAAGGAAGGAAGGA
>NC_045439.1:1244970-1249108 GCF_002776525.5 Piliocolobus tephrosceles | reverse complement strand
AGGAAAGAAAGAAAGAAAGAAAGAGAAAGAAAGAGGAAAAGAAAGAGAAAGAAGAAAGAAAGAGAAAAAGAAAAGAAGAGGGAGGAAGGAAGAAAGAAAGAAAGAAGAGAAAGGGAAGGAAAGAAGACAGAGAGAGAAAGAGAAAGAAAGAGAAAGAAAAGAAAAGAAAAGAAAGAAAGAAAAGAAAGAAAGAAAAGAAGAGGGAGAAGGCCGGGCACGGTGGCTCAAGCCTGTAATCCCAGCACTTTGGGAGGCCGAGACGGGCGGATCACGAGGTCAGGAGATCGAGACCATCCCGGCTAACACGGTGAAACCCCGTCTCTACTAAAAAATACAAAAAAATCTAGCCGGGCGAGGTGGCGGGCGCCTGTAGTCCCAGCTACTCGGGAGGCTGAGGCAGGAGAATGGCGTAAACCCGGGAGGCGGAGCTTGCAGTGAGCTGAGATCTGGCCACTGCACTCCAGCCCCAGCAACAGAGCGAGACTCCGTCTCAAAAAAAAAAAGAAAAAAGAAAAGAAGAGGGAGGAAGAAAGAAAGAAGAGAAAGGGAAGGAAAGAAAGAAGAAAGAGAGAGAAAGAGAAGACAAAGAAAGAAAGAGAGAAAGAGAGAAAGAAAGAAAGAAAGAAAGAAAGAAAGAAAGAAAGAAAGAAAGAAAGAAAGAAAGAAAGAAAGAAAGAAAGAAAGAAAGAAAGAAAGAAAGAGAGAGAGAGAACGAACCCAGGGAAACGGTTGACAGGTTTATCTCCCTTTTGGTATAAGTTTAGATTTCCAAGCCAGGTGAAACTCAGGACCATTTCTTTACATCCCGAAGAACTGTAAACCTGGGGCCTTTCCCTTCTCTTCTCAGAGAGGATCTGTTGACATTAGAAAATAAAGTTTATCTTACACTCTCCCATGGGTGTAACAGCTCCTACATCAGCTCTAAGACTCATCATCTTCAGGCTTCCCTCCTGTAGAGCAAAACTCCCTGTTGCACAGGCAGGCTCCTCTCGCTGTCACCACATTGTCCCAAGTGGAGAGCAGTCACAAGGAACCAATGCCAATATATTCTGCAAATAAAAAATGAGTCTCCCTCTAATCCAGAAATGCTGTGCCCACTCGTAGGATTGTCAGCGGCGTTGGAAACAGCGACTCCATCTTGAGTGAGGGCTAGAAAACGAGGCGGGGGTTTGCTGAGCTGCATCCTAAGAAAATGAGGCATTCCAAGCCTGTAGATGTTTACAGTTACGGGAACAAATTAATAATGTTTACTAAACAGACCCAGACTTGGGAGTGTTCAGATATCCCAATATCTAGAGAACAACGGCATTCCTAATTTTGCTTTAAAGGTAATAATATCGATTCTTGCAAAACATAGTAATTAACAAGATTAATTCTTTATCACAAACTCTTATAGCAGAGCACGTCTTCCCATATATACCAGCATTGTACCTAGGGTGTACGCGTTCCTCCTCTTACTTTCGGGAATGCCCTACTCTGTCCATGGAGTAGCTGTCCTCGTACCACTTTACTTTCCTAATAAGCTCGCTTTTACTTTGCACTGTGGACTTGCCCTGAATTCTTTCTTGTGTGAGATCCAAGAACCCTCTCTTACAGTCTGGATCAAGACCGCCTGTCCTATAACAGGATGAAATATATAAGCATAGATATACAAATATATCAATATCTAGTGAAGCTTCCCTTCAAACATCAAGGCTATGGAAAACAGTTTTAACAACACAAAAACTTAGAAAATTCTGAACCATGAGCCCTTCTCTTTTTTTTTTTTTTTTTTTTTTTTGAGTTTGAGATGGAGTCTCACCACAACACCCAGACTGGAGTGCAGCAGGAGTGCAACGGGATAATCTTGGCTCACTGCAACTTCTGCCTCCTGGGTCCAAGCAATTCTCCTGCCCCAGCCTCCCCAGTAGCTGGGATTACAGGCGTGCGTCACCACATTTGGCTAATTTTTGTGTTTTCAGTAAAGATGGGGTTTCACCATGTTGGCCTGGCTGGTCTCAAACTCCTGACCTCAAGTGGTCTGCCGGCCTCAGCCTCCCAAAGTGCTAGGATTATAGGCATGAGCCACCACATCTGGCCCATGAGCCCTTCTTGAAGAATCTACTAGAATATTAACTTCATCCCCCCCAAAAGATAACTGTGCTTCTTCAGCACAAGGAGCATTATAAGGGAAGAGGGTGAAAGGTTCACACACTAATGCTGTGTGCAGTGACAAGGTAGGAATATCGCAGCTTGGAAACACTGGAGAAGAGAGAGGGAAAGAGGAAAAGTATCAGCTCATTTCCAGTGACACAGGCAATCAGTGGGACAGTTACTGCCCAAAACTGACAAACCCACAGTGAAAGTTTAGATGAGAAAACAGGAAACTAAGGGCACTAAAAAAGTATAAGAAATCCTTAGAATAAAAATACAAACCCCTGGCCGGGTGCAGCGGCTCACGCCTGTAATCCCAGCACTTTGGGAGGCTGAGGAGGGCGGATCACGAGGTCAGGAGATCGAGACGATCCTGGCTAACACGGTGAAACCCCATCTCTACTAAAAAAATACAAAAAAATTAGCCGGATGAGGTGGCGGGCGCCTGTAGTCCCAGCTACTCGGGAGGCTGAGGCAGGAGAATGGCGTAAACCCGGGAGGCGGAGCTTACAGTGAGCCGAGATTGCACCACTGCACTGCAGCCTGGGCGACAGGGTGAGACACTGTCTCAAAAAAAAAAAAAAAAAAAAAAATACAAACCCCTAAGAAAAACAACAGGAGAGAAAGAGCAGAGCTTACACATCACATCACGAATGTCACAATATACACATATTAGAAAATATTGTAACAGCTGACACTGAACACATGAGCCTGTCTTGGTCCTGTTGCGTTGCTCTAACAAATACCTACAACTGGGAAATTCACACACAACACAGTTCTTGGGGCTGAGAACTCCAAGGTCAAGGTGCCAGCAGGTTCGATGCCTGTGAGAACTGCTTCTACACAGACGGTGCCTTCCACCTGTCCTCACGTGGCGAAGACGCAAGCGGCTCCCTCAGGCCTTAATAAGGGCCTTAACAAGGCACTAATCCTATTCCACGTGTGGAACCCTTACCACATCCTAGGACATCACCTGGGAGCTGGGTTTCAACATAGGAGTTTTTAGGGGATGTGAACATTGAGACCATCAAAAAGTCACGGACTTGATTTACTTACCATGAGAAAAAAAAATCACTTTGGCTCACAAGTGACATCAACTACATGCTGTATTCAAGACACAGTAAAGTGATCCAAACTGCTGGAATTGAAGGGATGAACAAAGGCACAGGAGTCGTATAAATGCAGCAAGAAAAGAAACGGGGACCACGCTAGCCAGCAAGGTAAAATTCAAGACCAAAAGCATTAGGCAGCACGAAGAAGTACTTTTTACTGCAAAAAGACACAATTCACAGCAAAGATCAATTATGCAACAAGTAGCTCAGGGCCAGGTGTGGTGGCTCATGCCTGTAATCCCAGCACTTTGGGAGGCAGAGGCAGGAGGATTGCTTGAGCCTCAGGAGTTCAAGACCAGCCTGGGCAACATGGCGAAACCCAGTCTCTACAAAAAAATACAAAAATTAGCTGGGCATGATGGTGCAGCTACTAGGGAGGCTGAGGTGGGAGGATTGCTTGAGTCCAGGAGGTTGAGACTGCAGTGAGCCAAGATCATGCCACTGCACTCCAGCCTGGGTGACAGAGCGAGACCCCGTCTCAAAAATAAATAAGTAAAAATAATTCAGCAACCACCTTCATGAAGCAAAACCACAGAAACTGTAAGGAGTCATAGCAGCAAACTAGTAATTTAGCACATCACTCCCGGAACAAGGCAGCTCAAGTGAACAAAAAAATAAGTGAAGTGGGTTGACTCACGTCCTCGAGGAAGCAGGCAGGAACTGAAGTCAGGATGTCAGAGGTACGTTATGGGCAGCACCTGCGGAAGGTGAAGAAGGCACAGGATTGGACAGGCAGAGCTGGGGGCTGAGACGCATGTCTGACAAAGTCTCAACAACCCTGGGGGAGTTTCAAGGCAAAGACGGTGCATGAAAGGCCCAGGTGAACACAATTGGCCAGGTCCTCATCCCACACCTGCCCCTGCCATTGCCTGGGGCTGCCCAAGCATTACGGC
>NC_045439.1:1233360-1244960 GCF_002776525.5 Piliocolobus tephrosceles | reverse complement strand
CCCACACCTGCCCCTGCCATTGCCTGGGGCTGCCCAAGCATTACGGCAGCCCCGGAAGGGGCTACAGCTGCAGGCCGTCAGCTAACTGCTCCTCTCCAGCAGGGAGACTAATTCTTCTGGAAAGGAGATCTGAGCAGCACACCTCCCTGGCTGCCACATAGAACACAGAAGATCTAAACAACACAGCTGCTCCAGTAGAGCCAGTGGGTGCATTTTATATTCACACACACACAAACACACACACACACACACACACAATTTACAGTTTTAGCCTGGAGAAGGATGGTGGTGATGGTTGCTGAGCGATATGAATGTAGTTAATGCCACTGAACTGTTGACTTGCAACGGTTACAGTGATAAGCTTTATGTTATTATATTTCACACTTACAAACCTACACTAAGATACCTTCTCATATGGATAGAAATTACAAAGCACAACAATACACTCTGTTGGTAGGCTGTGGGAAACAGTAACTCTTACACATTACTAGTGGGAGTGTAAACTGCTACAAGCCTTTCGGAGATGAATTTGGAGTATCTTTTTTTTCTTTTTTTTTTTTTTGAGACAGAGTCTCACTCTGTCACCCAGGCTGGAGGGCAATGGCACGATCTCAGCTCACTGCAGCCTCTGCCTCCCAGGTTCAAGTGATTCTTCTGCCTTAGCCTCCCAAGTAGCTGGGATTATAGGTACATACCACTGCACCTAGCTAATTTTTTTTAATTTGTAGTTGAGACGGGGTCTCACCATGTTGGCCAAGTTGGTCTCAAACTGCTGGCCTCAGGTGATCCTCTGGCCTCGGCCTCCCAAAATGCTGGAATTACAGACGTGAGCCACCATGCCCAGCCAGAATTTGGAGTATCTTACAAAACTATGGCATGTAGTTACATTTCCACCCGGCTATCCCACCTCTGGGGAGCCACACGGAAACTGCATAAGCACAGAGTTATTCATTGCAGCCTATATGGGGAAACCCTGTATATCAGGCAACTGGAGAGTAGTGGATAAACTGTAATACATTCACGCAATGAAGTTCTATGCAGCTTTGAAAAAGAGTAATAAAGACTCCTATGAACTCAGCTCTGTGAGTGGCTTCCAGAACTTTTTACTTTATAAAAGCCAAGAGCAGAAGAGCATTTATAGAATGCTTTATTTGTGTAAGAAGTAAATGGAAATTGGAAATTATACATGCAGCTACTCTTTTATGCAAAAAGAAACACAGTGATATGGTTTGGCTCTGTGTCACCACCCCGATCTCATGTTGAATTATAATGCCCAGTCTTGCAGGTGGGGTCTGGTGGGAGGCCACTGGATCACGGGCGTGGTTTCTAATTGTGCTATCCCCCTAGTGCTGCCTCCCACAGAGTTCTCACCAGATCTGACTGTTTGAAATGTGTGTAGCACTTCCCCCTTTGTTCTGTCTGTCCTACAGTCATGTGACCATGTGCTTGCTCCTCCTTCACCTTCTGCCATGATTAAGTTTCCTGAGGCCTCCCAGCCATGCTTCCTGTACAGCCTACAGAACTTTGAGTCAATTAAACCTCTTTTCTTTAACAAATTACCCATTCTCAGGTAGTTCCTTACAGCAGTGCAAGAATGGACTAATACAAGAATAATGAACAAGAAACATATAAGGTTGTTTGGCTACAGAGGCTTGGGTAAGCCAAGGGGGTGGAAAAGATGGGGAAATGGGAACAGGGTAGAAAGTAGGGGAAAGACACTGTGAGTACTTTTATTTTCTATTGTTCTGACTTTTAGAACCATTTTAATGCTTCACATGCTCAAACATAAATAAGTAATTAAAATTAATTAAAGGGACCAGAGCTGCTTGGAGAAGTAACTGCAGAAGGGAAAAATCATAATCTTGAACGACGGAAGTAATAAAACAAATGAGAGGGATGTGTCAAAAGGACACGGGGTGGCCAAAAGTAGCTCCCAATGGCATCAGCGGGGAAATCTGTACAACATAAATAATAATCCCATTGAACTAGAATAGCTAAAAATCAGAATTCTTGTGTCTATACTGCCATAAATAATTGAACGAATAATGAATAAATATATAAATTATAAAAACATTCAAAAGAAAACTATAGTCATTAGAATTTTTTAAATCAGTGAATAGATTCATAGACGTTAAGACACAACTGTGGAGAAAATTACTGTCTGTAAAGCTCTGAAGAAACCACCCCGCAGGCAGAGCAAAGAAATGAAAAGATGGAAGATACGAAACAGCGTCAAGAAGGAAAGAACAAAGTCTACCTTATCTCTAATTGGAGCTCCAGAGAGAATAGAACTGAGACCATGTTTGAGAGACCGTGTGCAGGTCCCCAGAACCACCCCCAAACATGAGATTTGCTAAAAGGATTCACAGGTCTCAACACATTGTCTTACTCATGGCTAAGATTTATTATGGCAAAAGAATCCACAGAAAAATCAGCAAACGGAAAAAGGCTCACGGGGTGAAATCTGGAGGAAACAAGGCACAAGCTTCCAGGAGCCCTGATATGGTTTAGAGCTGTGTCCCCAGCCAAATCTCATGTCAAATTGTGATCCCCAGTGTTGGAGGTGGGGCCTGGCAGGAGGTGATAGGATCATGGGGGCAGATTTCCCATGAATGGTTTAGCACCATCCCCCTTGGCACTGTCCTCAGGATGATGAGTGAGTTCTTATGAGATCTAGTTGCTTAAAAGTATGTAGTCCCCATTCAGTCTCTTCCTCCTGTTCTCCATGTGACACACCTATTCCCCCTTCTCCTTCCACCATGATTGGAAGCTTCCTGAGGCCTCCCCAGAGGCTGAGCAGATGCCAGCATCATGCTTCCTGAACAGCCTGCAGAACCATAAGCCAAGTAAACCTCTTTTCTTTATAAATTACCCAGTCTCGGGTATTTTTATAGCAATGCAAACATGAACTGATGTAAGTTCTCTCCTAATAATAGTCACATAATATGTACCTAATTACCCCAGCAACAAATTGTGATGACACAGGTGAGTTATTATCTACCAGGGAAGCTCATCAGAGTTGCAGTACCCAGGGATTCCAGCTGGTCACACTGGCACCCCCTGCCTAGCACATACCAAAACTCCAGGCTCCCAGAAGAAAAGCAGGTGTTTAGCATAAACTAACTTTACTGTTTGCACAAACAGTTTAGGGACAATGAGCCACTCACTCTTGTCAGTTCTGGAAATGACAGGCACACTCCTAAAATCCATGTTTGGCTGAGGCCATTCTTGTGAGTAGCCTTTCTAAGGATGAGCAGTCTCAGGCTTGCCACAGTCATTCTTTTCTTCACAGAGACAATGGCTGAGAAGTTTCCAGAATGGATGAAAGACAGGGATTCTCAGATTCACAATTTCTAATAAGTTCTAGGCAGAATAAATAAAATTAATCACAAACCTAATTATATCTCAGTGTATAATTGCAGGACATCAAGACAAAGAGAATATATTAAGAGTAAACGCAAAAACCAGAAGTATTGGTTTGCTAGGCCTGCCATAACAAAATACCACAGACTGGAAGGCTTAAACAACAGAAATTCCGTTTCTCACAGTTCTGGAGGCTGGAAGCCCAAGCTCAAGTTGTTGGTGTTGGCAGGTTTGGTTTGTGCTGAGGCCTCTCTCCTTGCCTGGTGGATAGCTACCTTCCCACTATGCTCTTCCATGGCCTTTCCTCCGTGTGTCTCTGCCTCTTCTTATAGGGACACCAGTCAGATTGGATTAGGATGCCCCTCAGTGTCCTATTTTTTAACTTAATCACCTTTTATAGACCTTTTCCAAACACAATTACGTTCTGAGGTACTGCGGATTGGGATGTCATACTGGGGAGTGGGGCACAATTTAGCCCATAATGGCAGATAACCTACAAGGGAACTATAATTCAGCTGACTTCTTAATAGCAATAATAGAAGCCAGAACAGAGTGAGGAAATGTCTTTACCATGCTGAGAGAAAATATCTGTCAAAGCAGAATTTTATACCCAACAACATTGTCAGTCAGGGCGGCAACTATATTTTTTAAAACACTTTCAACAAACAAAAATTAAAAATTGAACAACCACATTCCTTCACTGAAAGAATTCCTAAAGGATATTTTTCAGAGAGAAACAAATTAAATCCAAAGGAAGGAGCGAAAGTCAAGAGGTAGTGGTGGGGTGCTGGGCATGGTGGTTCACGCCTGCAATCCCAGCACTTTGGGAGGCCAAGGCCAGTGGATCACCTGAGGTCAAGAGTTCAAGACCAGCCTGGGCAACATGGTGAAACTGTGTCTCAACTGAAAACACAAAAATTATCCAGGCATGGTGGCGGGAGCCTGTAATCCCATCTACTCAAGAGGCTGAGGCACAAGAATTGCTTGAACCCAGGAGGCAGGAGTTGAAGTGAGCTAAGATCATGCCATTGCACTTCAGCCTGGGTGACAGAGTGAGACTCTGCCTCAAAAAGGAAAAAAAAAAGGTAGTGGTGAGGGGAAAATATAAAATATGTAAGTAAATCCAAATGAGATTAATTATTATTAAATAATGATAGAGACCAATTTTGTGATATGAAAACAAGAAATAAGATGAAACTAAAATAACAGTTCAGAAAACCATGTACAGAATAGTATAATTACCATTAAAATATTCCAACATCCTTTTAATATTCTAGAGGATTGCATGGATTTTGATTGCATTTAGACTTTAAGCCAAGTATGCATGTATCTACTAAAAATAAAAATAGAATTTGGAAAGAAAAAGGAAGAAGGAAAAAATGCCTCAACTCCACAGCAAACAGAAAGTGAGGGAGAAAGAAGCCAAGGAAAATCACAAGAAATAAAAATCACAAAATAAAATTGTAGAAGTGAATCCAAATGTGTCAATAAATATGAATAAACTGAATTTGCAAGTTAAAATAGAGCTTCAACAAAACCAAATCCAGCTATGTACTTTCCTAAGAGATGCAAAATATAAAAACAACAAAAATTTAGGTTTCAAAACTAAATTTTAAAAATTAGCAAATACTGGCCAGGCGCAGTGGCTCACGCCTGTAATCCCAGCACTGGGAGGCCAAGGGGCAGATCATGACGTCAGGAGATCAAGACTATCCTGGCTAACATGATAAAACCCCGTCTCTACTAAAAATACAAAAATTAGCTGGGCGTGGTGGCGGCCGCCTCCCAGGTTCATGCCATTCTCCTGCCTCAGCCTCCCGAGTAGCTGGGACTACAGGTGCACACCACCACGCCTGGCTGATTTTTGTATTTTTGGTGGAGACGGGGTTTCACCATGTTGACCAGGCTGGTCTTGAACTCCTGACCTCAGGTGATCCACTGGCCTCGGCCTTTTAAAGTGCTGGGATTACCGGCATGAGCCACCGAGCCCAGCCAAAACTAGATTTTTGTAAAGCGAAATGGTAAAATAGACTAACCTCTCTGTAAGTACTGTTTTAACTGAACCCCACAAGTTTTGGTAAGTAGTTATTATGCAAATCTAAACATTTTCTAATTTCCTTTATGATTTTGTCTTTGAAAATGAATTATTTATACGTGTGTTTTTCATTTGGCAACTATGGATTTTGTTACTACCTTTTGTTACTGATTTTCAAGTTTACCACAGTTTGATCAGAGAATGTGGCCCCAACAATCCACTTTTTGGTATTTTTGAAATGTGGCCAACTTTTGAAAATGCCCCATTGGTGCCTAGAAAGCAGGTGTGGCCTCTGACTGAGTGCAGTTGCCCCAAGTGTCTATTCAAACAAACTTAATTGTGCTTTTCACATCTTCCCTACCCTTGTTCATTTCTGTACTTGTCAGTTATTTGTGACCTACTGAGCACTTGAAATGTGACTGGTACGACTGGCATGAGAAGCTGAATTTTAAATGTTATTCAATGTTAGTTCATGGAATTTATTTATTTATTTGGTAAGGCGGAGTCTCGCTCTGTCACATAGGCTGAGTGCAGTGGTGCCATCTTGGCTCATTGTAACCTCCACCTCCCGGCTTCAAGCGATTCTCCTGTCTCAGTCTCCCGAGTAGCTGGGATTACAGGTGCCAACCACCACACCTGGCTAATTGTTATATTTTTAGTAGAGACAGGGTTTCACCATGCTGGCCAGGCTGGTTTCAAACTCCTGACCTCAGGTGATCTACCCACCTCGGCCTCCCAAAGTGCTGAGATTACAGGTGTGAGCCACTGCATCCTGCCAGTTCATGGAATTTAAATAGTTCCATGTGGCTAGTGGCTACAGGGCTGCACAGGGCACAGGGCAGGCATCAAAGCTGCTGTTTAACAAGCGGCATTGGGAACTTTGGCTTTCCACACAGGAAGCATTAAATTCAATTCCTGCCAGGTGTGGTGGCTTGTGCCTGTAAACCCAGATAGTCGACAGGCTGAGACATGAGAATCACTTGCATTTGGGAGGCGGAGGTTGCAGTGAGACAAGGCTGTGCCACTGCACTCCACCCTGGGTGACAGCAAGAAAGCGAAACTCTGTCTCAAATTAATTAATTAATTAATTAAATTCCTATTTTATACCACATGCACATTAAATTCCACATGGATCAAAGATTAAAAGGTGAAAAGCAAACCTATAAAACTTTTCAAAGAAAGCTTGGGAGAATATGCTTATGATATTGATGAGTAGGATGATTTCCTAAACAAGTCACAGTGTTAACAAACAATAATGGAACATACTGATACATTTGTCTGGATTAAAATGTAAAATGTCTGAAAGTCAAAAACAGACTACAAAGTGAAAGGCAAACACACTTGGAGAAAATCTTTGCAATGCATGTGACTAATAAAGAATTGAATCCAGAGTATATAAAGAACCCTTATAAAAGTCCATTTTAACAAAAAAGACATCCAACCCAGCTGAAAAGTGAGCAGAGGTTATGGTCAAGGTCATTGTGTCCCCAGCTCTTCACACAAGGGACGCTAGGCCCCTGCCACCCTCCAGCCCTGCCTGACTCCTCCCAGGAGAGGACTGAGCCACGAGACAGGCACGTGGCAGGCATGGGTCTCCGCCTCTGTTGCATGGAACAAATATCTTCAAAGGCCATGTGCTCAGGACCTGGGCTCTTTTCTTCTCTCTCTGCCCTCAACCTTTGCAAAGCAGCAACCCTGGAGAGCCTGCCGGCTGTGCCTCCCGACGCACCTCCAGGTAGAAGGCCCCGTCAGACACCTGTGCATAACTTCGTCCCCTCCTCTACCCTTGCTTTGCAGAGCAGAGGGTGATTCTCCAACACCTGTAGACCCTGGCACTCATGCTTCTCTGTCCTACTCAGATGCGGGACACCAGAGGGTCTTCGCTGATTTCCTGAAACCTCAACAGGAAGGAGCAGCAATTCCCAAGGAAAAGAACCAGGACCAGCCAATGCACGCATACAGCCCTGCTCCAGGTGCGGAAATGCCAACTGGAAAACAGAGAAGCTACTTCCCAGTCACCAGCCTTGGAGCACCCACGGAGCGCGGGGGTGAGAAACTCCTACACCCTCCAGTGTAGGGGCAACGGAATGAAGCTGTCATGCTTGATTTATTCCAGAGGGAGCTGTCAGCAACAAATAGCACACAATGTCGGCCTCTGCTCTCGCGTCATTTTCTGCACTTCCGTGGAGGCCAGCCGCATCACACCACTGAATAACGTTTCCAGGGGAATATACCACAAGCTGCCACCAAGCTCCTCTTGGTCTTGTTCGTGTGCTTGTTTTCCATATGTGCCTCTATGTTTTGTACAGGAAAAGAGTAAGATATTTTGCTGCCACCAGGGCCAATTTTTGCCCCCCTGTGAGTGACATTGCCACTGGTGAGAACACACAGCCCCTTGTAATGTAGTCACGTCCTGACGGCCTCTGCCATTGTGTTGGGGCCAGGCGAGCATAGAAATGACAGCAGACCAGGGCCTTCAGGCTGCTCCTGCCCCTGGCCTGAGGCCCTGCAGTGCCAACAGCAGAGGCCTCCATGATGTGAGGCGGCCATGCTGCCAGGGCAGGCCCCAGAGAGTTGAGCCCACGGCCACCAGCCCTAAACCACTGTCCTGCTGCCTCCCACAGCTACGTAGGGTTCCCACCGGGGTGGACACAGCCCTCCCAGGAGCCCAGCCCTTGCTGCAGTGACCACCATTGCTTCCCAGCGAGAGCCCACCCTTGCTGGCCTCTCCCTGGTTCTTGACAAATTCAGCCCCATTCATCCTCCCCTCCTGGCAGCCTGTTAGTGGCTCTGGGGAAGCTGGCACTGATTAATGACAGTAACAGATGACATCCATCTGCCCATGAGGTGAAAACTCACCGCTGTCATCTTTCCTGTCAGACTCTGCGGGCAGCATGGGGGCCCGTCTGGCTGGGACCTAAAGTCCCTGGCCGCCCCCTGGCCTGAGGTCTCCAAGCAGGGCCTCAGACCGATGTGGAGACAAATGAGCCCAGTGGGGCCAGAAGGGCCAGCTCTGAGCCTGACCAGGACTGACCAGGAGCCCTGTCCCCACAGGCCAGCTGCCTTTCTCAGACCACTCTGAGGTGAGCGGTGGACCCCGAAGGTGGGCTGGGTTCCCTGCCTTCACCTCCACCCCCGTCAGGCCCCCCAATCCCACTGACCTGGGTCAGCTCTGCCACCTGCCCTGTTCTCTCCAGACCACCCAGAGCCTCGACGGAGCCACTGCCCCGGGTCCTGCTGTGAGTGGACAGGAACCAGCAGGGGCTCCCAGCCACCACCTGCCCACCCCGCCCAGCTGCCCCACTGGGACCTGACAGGGAGGAGCCCACACTGGCGTGCCTGACAACAGCCATGACCTTTCCTGTGCTGCAGAGAGGGAAACTGAGGCTCAACAAGGCCAGACAATCTGACCGCTCACTGGCCTGGCCTCCTGACCCCAAAATCTGTGCCCCAGAGGAAGGAGAAGAAAGAGGTAGCGCATCCTACAGCACAATCCCCACGCCAAGGTCTGTGTTCCCACGGCAGGGCCCAGGGAACGAGCAGAAAGAGGTAAGCGCATCCTACAGCACAATCCCCACACCAAGGGCTGTGTCCCCCACGGCAGGGCCCAGGGGTTGGACATGAACGCCCAGGTCCCCCATGGCCTGCTGACCCCAAATGGGAGAGGGCCCAGCCCCAGCAGCCCAGCCCACCACCACCCCAGAGGGAGCCTCGAGATCAGTTGCCACAGCCAGGACACTACAGAGAGGGCCAACAGGACCAGGGGCTTCAAGCCAACAGCTTAGGGGGTGTTTTCTCTGCAGAAAAGCCCTCTGCTCCCCAGCAGAGAAATGTGCCTGCACCTGGGATCTGCTTTGCATGTAGAGGAGGCAGTAGCCCCACACAGGGGGCTGACGGGGCCAGAGTGCAGCAGAGACGCTGTGGCAACCCACAGAAGATCCCAGGACGCCAGCCCACAGCCCAAGGCGGACCGGGCAGGGGAGCAGTAATGGGTTCCGCACGTCCCGCAACGCCAAGCTGCCTGAAGTGGGGAGGGGCTGGGAGTCAGCACACACAGGAGGCAAAGGTCATGGAGGGGCATCTCCGATCCCATCAACCCCGAAGTCCCCCAGGGCTGGCCCAGGCATCCCATGAACTGGCAGTTGATGGGGCCTGGTGCACCCCTGGGGATGGACCCTCAGCAGCAGCCTGAACGAGGAGCCCGGAGCCAGGAGACGCACCTGCTGCCCCAGGGAGGTCCCCACTCCGGGAGGGTCGGGGTGTGGCAGCCGGTAGGGGTAGCTTCCGCTTCATCCACAGCTGAAGGATGTCCAGAGGGTGGGGGAGGAAGGGCCTCACCTGCAGGACTAGCCGGGCCTGCCGTGAGGTTGGTTCAGTCTCGCCCTGCTGGGGGATGCGTCCTGAGTGGAGGGGGCTTTCCAGCCTGCAAGGGTCACACAGGAAGCCCAGGGTCACCACTAATGAGAGGACAGGGCTCCAAGGGGCTGGGCCATGTGATCCTGGCCCCACATCCCCTCCGAGGGGCTGGGCTGTGTGATCCTGGCCCCACATCCCCTCTGAGGTTGAGGTTCGAGGATCTCACGAGTGTCCCCTCTCCTGTCCTGCATCCTCACCCATGCTCCACCAGCATCCCAGCGCCGGCTCTTCCGCACATCCCTCCATCCTTTCCTCCCTCCCCGCTCCTTCCATTCCAACTGTCTGAGCTGGCTTGGGCACCGTGACTGCGTAGCACCCACTGGGGGTTTAAACCACTGACACCTCACCATCCTGGGGGTGGTGATCAGGTGCAGTGCCGCACTGGGACCCCGGGAAGCAGATGACAGCTCCTGGCACATCTCCTGGGCAGGTCTATGGATTGCTGGGGCTCCCAGCAGCTCTCCCAAGCCCTGGAAATGCCTCCTGGATCTGCTATATCCACCTGGAGCTTCTTGGTGCACAGCGGCACACACAACACCTCCACTCTCCACCCTGAAGGATGCCCGCTACAGCGGGGTCCTCATCCACCCAGCCTCCAGCCACCCTGTTCTAGGGGCACCTGGGTCCCCAGCCAGCTTCTAACTGGCACCCACAGCCAGTGCTCTTGGCTCTGGAGGAAGGAGATAGCGGCTTTGTTTGACATTCCTTCCTCATGGGCATGGAGAGCCCCTCCAGGGTCCCTTCCCCTCACCCCACCCGGCAGCCAGATCGCAAATACTTCACACGGCACTTTGAGTTTAATGGTTCACATGGGCTCCTCTCTGAGCTACTGCCTTTTATTTTATGACTAAATTAATATTATACATACAAGAGCACATTTAAGACACCCGCCCGAGGAGCAGGAACAGTGGTCGTGTGGGAAAGGATACATTTTACACACAATCGTCTCCGGGCCATTAACAGGCCACGCATCCATCTGTCTCCGCAGCTGACCTTAATCCCGTCCTGGCGCCTGGGGCCTGATGTTCGTGGGATCGCCTGCCACACGTGTCTTTGCGGACCACTAATTTGTGCGTGTTCAGGATATATTGGGTTTCATAATTTTTATATGCAAATCTATAAAAAGCCCTTTGCTATCTCATTTAAATCACTAAATAATTAACCAGGCTGTCCAGCCCACCTCCATTCTCCTCAAATCCCTGGAAGTGAGAGGGGCCAGCACTGACCAGGAGAGCAGGGTCCCAGGGCTCCCTCTGGACAGACTGCCCCCACAGTGGGCGCCGGATCTGCTGGACCCAGGAGGCCTGGGGGGCTGACCCACCTCCTCTGGGATGTGGTCAGAGCAATGGCCTGAGCCAGCCCTGTGAAGACCCCGGCCCCAACCCCCGACAGTGCTTCACCCTCGGTCTCAGAGAGAACAGCACAGGCTGTAAGAGAGATTCCCTAGACAAAAGGGCAGAGCACCTGTCCAGTGGTGTGGAACCCACAAGACCACTGAGAGGTGCCCCTGCACCCTCCCAAGCTCCCTCCTCCCCTCCCTCCTCCATCCACCCGTGCATCTGTCCTCCCATTCTTCCCTCCTCCCCTCCTTCCCTCCCTCCTCCCTTCCCTCCTCCCTCCATCCATGCCTCTGTCCTTCCACCCCCCTCCTCCCAAGCTCCCTCCTCCCCTCCCTCCTCCATCCACCCGTGCATCTGTCCTCCCATTCTTCCCTCCTCCCCTCCTTCCCTCCCTCCTCCCTTCCCTCCTCCCTCCATCCATGCATCTGTCCTTCCACCCTGTCTCA
>NC_045439.1:1208861-1228360 GCF_002776525.5 Piliocolobus tephrosceles | reverse complement strand
CCCCCCCCCCCTCCCAAGCTCCCTCCTCCCCTCCCTCCTCTATCCATCCATGCATCTGTCCTTTCATTCTTCCCTCCTCCCCTCCCTCCTCTATCCAAGCCTCTGTCCCTCCCCCCCTCCCTCCTCCCCTCCCTCCTCCCCTCCCTCCTCCCCTCCCTCTCTTCCTCCACTCCTCCCTTCCTTCTTCCCTCCCTCCATTGCTCGCTCCCTCCCTCCTTCCACCCAGTCATCCAGCTGCCTGGATGTGCACGGGGTGCCTGGCCATTGCAGAGCACTGGAGACACAGAGGCAGAGAAAGGAGGTATAGTCCCAGCCCCCAGAGGTCCCCGACCTGTTCCACTCTCCAGCCCCGGCCCAGGTCGGCCTCCACGGTGCACCTCCCACCATGTGCTGGAGGCAGCTGCTCCCAGCAGGATTCCAGAGCACCACACCCAGGCTGTCTCAGTCGCTGTCCCTGCTCTCCGGGAGCCTGGCCTCCCCAGGAGCAGCACGGATCTTTCCAGGACGGGCATGAGAGCCCTTCAGGGGCTTTATCACAGTCCCGCACCCCCAGCCCTGTGTAGAGCTTCTAGTATTTTCCTGTTTTTCAGGCAAGGTTTGGAGGGAAGATGGGCACGGGCCTCAGAGCTCAGACCCCATGAGGGTTTTGCTCCCTGAGGGCTGTGAAAGCTCAGAAGAGGCGACGGCTTCAAACTGGACCTTGGGAGAGGAGTCAGGACCTGCCCAGTGGCTGGGGAGGAGCGAAGGGGGTCAGCAGAAGCAAAGGTGGGGCAGTGAGCACCCGAGGCCCGGCCCGCATGCTGGGGGTGGGGAAGGTGCCAGGTCTCGGAGGGGGCCTGTCTCAGACAGCATGGGCTGCCCCCGCAGAACCCGCAGACAGGCAGCTGCAGCAGCAGACTATTCCTTATAGTTCCGGAGGCCGGAAGTCCAGGATCAAGGCTCCGGCGGCTCCACTCCTGGAGAGGGCAGCTTCCCGGGCTGCAGACACTGTCCCTGGCTGTGTCCTCACATGGCCTTTTCTGGGCACAGGCTGGGGGCGCGGCCGATGTCACTCTTCCTCTTCCTGTAAGGGCCCGCATCCCATCATGGGCCCCACCCTCAGGATCTGACCCTAACTGCCTCCCAAAGACACCATCTCAAACACCGTCACATGGAGGTCAGGGCTTCAACCCAGAACTGGGGGGGACCCACACATTCCGCCCATGACAGGCCTTGAAAGCCAGGCCAAGGAGTCAGCCTGGATGCCCTTGCCAGTGGAGCCCCAGCACCAAGGCAGGCCCATCTCCCCTTTAGAAATCCCCTCTCCGGAAGAGACGGAGAGCGGCCCTGCCTCTCTGAGCTGAGTGTGCCCTTTGTAAGAAAGCAGTCATCGTGACTGTAACTCTCTCCTGATTCTGAGAGTCCAGGAAACTGTCAAGCCTGAGGGGGGATCACAGGAACCCCTGGATTTGTAGCCAGTTGGTCAGAAGTGTGAGCCTGGGACCCCTACCTTGCAACTGGCATCTGCAGTAGGGGCAGTTCTGTCTGCGTGACCTGCGGGTGATTTCTGCAGAGCCGAGGCGCCGCACAGTAGCTGGGGTGTCTCCAGGGGCCTGGAGGGTCCACGCAGCCTGGCAACAAAACATGAAGAATGAGTGCCTCCCACCGTGTGAGAGCCCCCAGGGGTCCTGCTGAGATCCAGGAAGTCCCAGTGTCAAACTTCCCAGGGTGATGGTGGCGCCTCTTCCCAGGACAGAGCAGCCCCCGAGGTCTGGCAGCAAAACCTGAGGAACGGGTCCCACCCGTCGTCTGAGACGTGCGTCACCACCCACACACTCTGCACTCCGAGGCTCCACACAGAGAAACGAGGGCATCGGGGATGCTGAGCCCAAATGCGATTCAGGGGAGCCCAGCTCTGGGAGTGCGGCATTTTGGGGCCACCTTCATTCTGTGATCTTGCTTTTTATCCCTTTATATGGATGCATAAGAGCTTGAGCTATGATAAAATCCTACCAGTAAATAAGTCTAAGAGCTCTCCGATGCATGCAAAATAGAGCTTCTGTGTGATAAAACACTGTGTCATAGTTTTATAGGCAGCATTTTTTCTTTCTTAGAGGTACATAAAACAACAATGCACCTTCTAATCAATGGCATTCAACAAAATAGTTAAAAAATAATACCCCGCAGTCCAGCAGGGTCTGTCCAAGAGGAGCAAGAACGGCTCACATTAGATCAATCCTCCAGGTGACTCACCAGTCTGCTAAAAGGACTAAAGGACAAAAAAACCACATGAATTATCTCAATAGACGCAGAAGACCTGTACAAAGTTCAACACCTATTTATAATTTCTAAAAACTCTCAGAAGGCTACAAATAAAAGAGAATATCTTTAATCTGATAAAACCTACTTTCCAGAAACCCCCAGGAAACATCAGACTTCACAGAAAAATCTAAGACGCAATCTCTTCCAGACCGGAAATCAAGGGCGTCCCTTATCGCCACTCAGTTTAACATAATCTCGAAAGTTCCGGGAAACATTGCAAACAAACAAACAAACAAAATTAAGAAATGAAGAGGTGTAAGGACTGGAAAGGAAGAGATAAAACTGTCACAACTGGTAGATAACGTGGCCATCTATGTAGAAAATGTCACCGAATCAACAAACTACTAGGACGAACACTTACAAGATAAACCTACAAAAATCAATAATGTGACTCTATGGCAGCAATAATCAGCCAGAAAACAAGATACCATTCAGCAGCTGAAGCAATTAGGTGGCTAGGAATTAAATTACCAAGGAACAGGCTGGCCTTTTGCTGAGAAAATTCCGGAACTCAGTGAAAGGACCCAGCCAAGCCACTGAAAGGAGAAGGCACCATGGTCAGCTCGGGAGTGACCAGCAGCACAGCCCACGACATCACCAAAGTAGCTTCTAGATTAGCGCAATGCAAAGCAATGTTCCAGCAGGCATTTTAAAGACACCCAAACACAGCCCTATTCCAGCACGCTATGGAAGAATGAGCGTCCCTGAGTGGGAAGCTGATTGAAAAGCCAAGAGAAAGGGCTCACTCCACCAGGATGAAGACAAACTATGAAGCCGTGGAAATGAAAGATAAAAATAAAAGCCAGCACGCTGCTGGTGACGGAACAAGCCCACCCTGAACGGATTCAGGGACGTGTGGGAACTCACTTAGGTAAAAGGCGACTCCCACAGATCAAGGAGAACCCAGCGTAGGGGAAAGTGGCTCATTATACGGAGACAAAGTCACGTCGGCCGCAGATGGACTAAAGAGGAAACTGACAAAGACAGCAGGAGGCTGGGCAGGGCGTGGGGAGGAGGTGCACTCTCAGGACAGCGCTGACACAACCCTAGCACCAAAGACCACCAGTAACCACCCTCCACGTCCACACCAAAGTCAACAAAAGAAAGATGCCCCCGGCCACAGGGTGGAGAGTGGGCTGGAGAGAGCCTGGGGACCCCGCTGGGCTATCCCCTGAAAGTGGCACCAAGCCTGCTGGAAGGCATCATCTGCTGGGCCTGAGGCCCCCCAGACAACGTCGGCACTCTGGACCCCTCCTGCCAGCACTCAGCCACCCCCTGCCCACTCAATCTTACCGAGGTGTGCATGGCCGACAGAATTCAGGCATTGACTTTGCAGCTGGAGACAGGGCCTTGACCTCGGGGACTTTGGAGGTGCTGGAACTGGTCAGTGGAGGGCCTTCTGTGGGACTTGGGCACAGAGAGCAGCTGCAGGCCAGGCTGTAGCTGGGACCACGGGATGCAGCGGGGGACCTCAGGGGCAAGTCCAGGGATTCTTCCAGCCCCCACTCCCAGGCCCCCCTGGAGACCCCACTTCCCTGACTGCCACCCGCAGTCCCAGCTTCAAACAGGTTCTCTGAGGGGAGGAGAAGCAATCTCCTTCATATAAATGTTTAATTGGGAATTAATATGGATGAGGCTCTGGAGTGATGGGGCTGTGGGTTTAATAAATATTAACAAGGAATGGGCCTCCCTTTCCCGTGCTCTGTGCTAATCCCTGTTTGTGTAGCATCCATTATTCACCGTGTTTCTCAACGCCAGCCCCGGGAACGGGGTTGAGTCCTTCCTGCTGGGGCTCCTTCCACGAAGGTGCTTTGAATCCCTGGCCTCAGGGGCTGAGGGTTCCACGACAGGGTGTTCCACTACAGGATGGATGGATCGGCTTTCTGTGGGTGTGGAACTCTGACCACAAGGACGCTCACTGGCCCGTCTTCCATTGGCACAGACACACACTCACTGACCAGGAAACCTGTATTCCAGCCTTACCTTCAGCCCCACCAGTCTCCTGCCACTGATGCCACCTCTGCCAGGAAGCCCACCTGATCTGCCCACAGGGAGCAGCACCCGTCCCCTCGGGCGGCCGCAGTCCTCTCTCTTGACCTGGCAGGGGCTCGGAGACCCAGCGACCCCGCCCAGCCCGCTGCAGGTGTGCTGCTCCAAGGGGACCCAGTTCTCTTATTGGACTCCACCAAGGGGTCCAGACCCGGTCCACACTGCTGCCTGGCCGGGCCGCGGGTGGAGCTCCGGCGCCCTCGTGTGGCCTGTGTGTGCAGGACCTCAGCGGTGCTGCCCGGTGGGAGGATCCAGGGAGCCAAGCCCAATATCAGTGATTACCCAGGTCACAGTCTGGGGATGCACAGACCCAGCGTGTGGCACTGGGACCGAGCCCCACCCTCGGCCTGGGTTTCCCAACAGTGCACTCGCTTCCTAACCTGAGAACGTCCCTGTCCACACAGAGGGAGAGCCCTGCTGCCTGGGCTTCCCTCCCCACCACTACAGCTGCCCCCAGAACCTTGCAGGGATTTGGGGGTGGAGCCCAGGACCTCTGTTGCCCAGGCCCACTGAAAGTTGGGCAGCCCAAAGCCCTGATCCTACCTCCTCTTTGCTCCTAAACACCGCTGGGCACGTGTGCCTAGGGACAGCACAGCCCCTCCCATCCATGGGATGCCAACCCCCTCTAGTGATGCCCACCACGCGTGGGGTCTCAAAGGCCCAGTCCTATGCCCTGCCCACCCTCCTCATCCCTGGTGAGGATGGCCCCATCCCTAATGCGCATGGCCCCCCATCCCTCGTGTGCACGGCCCCCCATCCCTAGCATGGATGGCCTTGTGGACTTAACAGGACCCTCTATGAATCTCCATGGGAGGTTCAAGACCCATCCCCCGGTGCCTGCTCCACCCTCCGAGGGCAGGACCCTCTGCCCACCCCACCCCTCCATCTGTTCCTCCTGCCCTGGAGCCCCACCAAAGCCAGGAGGAGGGGAGGCAGGGGAAACAGCCCCCATTGGCTCCTGAGTTGGCCCCAGCAGAGCACCCACACAGAGGCAGGAGCGGGGGGTCCCGAGAGGCCAGCTGTCCCCAGGGATTTCAAGATGCCCCTGCACTCACTGAGCACCACCCTCATCCCACCCAGCCTGGCCAGACAGACAAGGGCCTGGGCCAGGGGCAGGAGCAGAGGGTGATGGGGGCACAGACCTGTGAGGGTCATGGGGGTGAAGGACCTCAGGCTAGGAAGACCTCAATGAGTGAGAAGGCCAGATCCCCATCTTCCCAGCCCTCACCATCCCCACTGCCCCCACCCACCCCAGCCCAGGCATCCTCTGAGAAGGCAGGCTGGGGAGACAGGGAGAGGACAGTTAGGGCAAAGGGGACCAGGACTGTGCTGGGGCTGGGCCGCTCTTACTCCATCCCTTAAGCCCCTGCCTCTCTCCAACCTGCCCCCTCCACACCCAGCCCACCCATTCCCGCCACCCCTCCCTGGCATCCCACAGCTGTGACCACAGCTGGGACACCGTAGAGAACTCACCACAGCACTCAGAGCAGCCAAACCCTCCTCTTGGCCATAAGGACCTTCCTGGTGGCCCTCTCCGGTCTCACCTGCAAGCACCCCTCTGCTTCCCCTCACAGAGGGGTGAGGGCATGAAGGCCCCATAGGGTGAATGAAGGAGTGAAGGCCCCACAGGGTGAATGAATGAGTGAAGGCCCCATCAGGTGAATGAAGGAGTGAAAACCCTCTCAAGTGAATGAGAATGAATGAGTGAAGACCCCATGGGGTGAATGAAGGCATGAAGGCCCCATCAGGTGAATGAATGAGTGAAAACCCCATTATAGTGAATGAATGAGTGAAAGCCCCATCAGGGTGAATGAATGAGTGAAGGCCCCATCAGGTAAATGAATGAGTGAAAACCCTATCAAGTGAATGAATGAGTGAAGACCCCCACAGGGTGAATGAATGAGTGAAAGCCCCACAAGGTGAATGAATGAGTGAAAACCCTATCAAGTGAGTGAAAACCCTATCAAGTGAATGAATGAGTGAAGACCCCACGGGGTGAATGAATGAGTGAAGGCCCCATGGGGTGAGTGAGGAGTGAAGGTGGCTCTGCAGCCTGCCCGGGCCTGGTGAGTCTCACAAGCCCCCAGCTCACGCGGCCTGGTCTTTGTCCAGCAGAGTCTGAGCCGAGTCGCCTCCGTCTGCACTGGCCCTGGGGCCCCCTCTCTCCTTGACCCAGGAGAAGGGTCCATGCTCAGCCCAGGGCTGCTGGGAGGCGAACCCGACTGCCTGTGGCTGCGCCCCTGTGTCAGACACCACTGCGGGTTCCACGGCTGAAGCTCCACTTCCTTCCTCCCAGAAAGTCTCAGCACGGGGCTCCACTGGGGATCCCTCAAGGTCGGAATGCCCCGGGCCCACGGAAGGGCCTTGTGGAGACATTTCTGCCAAGGTGGAACTGGCAGCCCTCTCGGTGGTGGGAGGGGACAGCTTGCTTGGGGCTGGGGGGAGGAGGTTGTTCTCGGGGCCTTTGCTGACCAGCTCTGAGCACTCTCTGGGACCAAGGCCACGGGAGCAGGGAGGCTTGGGGGCTGTGCTGGTCACCCACACACAGGGCAGCCCCTGAGCCAGAGACGGCCATGCTCAGAGCCCAGAGACCAGAAGCCCCAAGGGGAATGGCACCCTTCCCCCCACCCAACCTGGTCGAGTGAGTGGAGCTACCGCCTGGCCTGGGGTTGGGCAGCCCACGGTGGTCCCAGAGGAGGAGAGTCGCCAGGTAGTGACAGCCCCACAGACGGGCACATGGAAGCACCTGGACCCGACCCCAGCAGGGCTCAGGCACTTGGGTGCTGGAACAGGTGGGAGAGGCAGGACTGGGCTGCATGGAGGACGCCATCCACTGCCGCCCCTGGGCAGTCACCATGGCCCCAGGCAGTTACACCTACCACAGGGGACCCACGGGCTCAGCTTCCTCCCCACAGCGTTCACTCCTCCAAACCCAGTTCTGGTCACCGACCGCCGGTGCTTCCGCAGGCTTAAGGGGAATCGTGTTATGAACTAGAAGGGAATTTCTCTGCTTTGGAGAAAGTCCTTGGCTGTTTGTTCAAAAGTGTAAAGGGGGCTGGGCGCAGTGGCTCACGCCTGTAATTCCAGCACTTTGAGAGGCCAAGACGGGCGGATCACAAGTTCAGGAGTTCAAGACCAGCCTGGCCAACATGGTGAAACCCCATCTCTACTAAAAATACAAAAAAAATTAGCTGGGCATGGTGGTGCACGCCTGTAATCCCAGCTACTCAGGAGGCTCAGGCAGGAGAATCACTTGAACCCAGGAGGCTGGGGTTGCAGTGAGCCAAGATAACGCCATTGCACTGCAGCCTGGGAGACAAGAGTGAAATTCCACCTCAAAAAAAAAAAGAAAAAGAAAAGCCTAAAGGAATCACAGGAGGCCGTCAGTCCGGAAGCCCAGCCCGGAGCCCCCTTCTGGGATCTTGCATTGTGCAGAGAGGTGGAAAGGCCCCATGCCCCTCCCCGACCCGCTACCCACCTGCCCCCAAGCCTCGCGCTCTGACAAGCTGGCCTGGAGAGTCAGGGAAGGGTCTTGTGTCAGGTTGCTCTGGGTGCAGTTGCCCCTCCCCCTGACAGGGAAGGGTGACAAACAAAAATGTGGGTGGGACCGGCGTCCTGATGCTGTCAGGGTGACACGGCCCAGAACATATTCCCCTCTACGGCCTCCATAGAGAGTCAGGCCCCATCCCTTCCCCTTCACCAGCTCCTCGTGCTCTGGAGGGATCACAGACCTGAGGAGACAGGCAGGGCCCCAACCCAGGGGGCTCTACCAGGGGAGCTCGAAAAGAAAGAGAAGGAGGTGGAATCGCGGGAATGTTACCATCCCACTTTGCCCTGAAAGTAAATTTCAGGGCAAAAGTATTAAGTGGAATAAAGAGAATATTCTATTTAGGTCGAAAGTGCAATTCACCCTATTGGCAAGCCCAGGGAGGTGTGTTTCACCCAGACATTGGCCTCCAAGGAGAGAAACCCTCGGCCATCCTTCTAATTGCACATGTGCAAATGCTACATGCACACGTCTGCCGGAGCTGACTCCAACACTCGTTCGTTCCCCCTGTGCCTGCAGGAAAGCCAGCCCGGGCATCTCAGAATATGAAATTAATGTGGGAGAGACCAGTGGTCCAGAATGTGCACCAGGGTTCTCCAGAGAAACAGAGCCAACCAGATGTGCAGACACCTATCTTCGTATGCGTGTGACAGAGCTTGATGGCAAGGATTGGCTCGTGTGATGACGGCACTGAGAAGCCCCCAGATCTGCAGTCAGCCTGCGGGAGACAGGAGGACCAATGGTGTCACCTGGAATCCAAGGCCAGGAGAAGACCCATGTACCCGCTCAGTCAAGCCAGAAAAGCTCACTCTTACGCAGTCTCTTTGTTCTATTTGGGTCTTCAATCGATTGGACGTGGCGCCCACACTGGGGAGGGTAATCTGTTTTGCTCAGATGGCAAATACTGCCCAGTATATGAGGCTCCCCAAGGCCCAGATGAAAGCAGACCTCTCCCCGGGCTGCCCCCACAGCCACGCCATGCAATTGGGCACCTGCAACCTGGATTTGGCAGCAGTCAGCATTGGAGCCGTCGACTCAAAAGTCTCAGCACACGGATTAGGAACCGAGCCCTAGAAGTCCACCTTGATTATTTCATGAGACTTGTGCCCTTCTCTCCCTACCAGCCAAGCAGTTCCCAGGTAGGCCCAGAGGACAGCAAATCTTGGAGCTAGAGAATGCCTGGCTCGAGCTGACACAGGCGAGCATCACGGTGCTCTATTGCTTCCTGGTCTTCAGGGTTCATTTTACTGGTGTTTGAGAGGCTGGGATGGTGGCTTTTGTTTTCTAAAATCCTCAAGGAGCAAAATCCCACACAATCTTGGAGGAAATTAAACTTAGAAAATTAGATGCTAGGCTTGGCCGGGACCTTGACGGGGGCCCCCACAGGGCCAGACTGACACATCCACTGAGACCACATCACAGTTATTAATCTTTTGCTCCAAAACATATGGAGAAAAGCTGCTAGAAACACGGGGAGAATTTTCCTAAACCACAGTCACAGCGGGAGACTTCAACACACCTCGCTGGGTAATTGTCAGATCAAAGAATGAGTACAGGAAAGAAGAATATTAATAGAACAATTAACCACCATAAATTACTAGATCTACAAGACTTTGCACTCAACAAAGAAAGAAAGTGCCTTCCTTTCAAATAACGAACAAGTGAAAAAAAGAGCATGTTCACGAACCCCAAGGAAATCCCAATAGATCCCTAAAGGGGAAATTGTGAAATTCTGATCACGGTGCAACAAAACAGGGAACTAACAACAGAGCATCGTCTTTAGAGTCCTCACCTCTACCCCACCTCTTAGACGTGGGATAGAGACTACGTCTGACACGTTTCCTACCTACAGGCTAGATGACTCTGCTTCCTCGTCGGCGGAATGAGGACCAGGCTGTTACCTACAGGTCTCTGTGTTCTGCAAGTTAAAGGCGGTGAAACAGTTAATATCCACCACACACAGCGCGTGGCACACACAGACAGCACTCAGTGGATGTTAGCTGCGGTGAAACAGTTAATATCCACCGCACACAGCGCGTGACACACACAGACGGCGCTCAGTGGATGTTAGCTGCGGTGAAACAGTTAATATCCACCGCACACAGCGCGTGGCACACACAGACGGCGCTCAGTGGATGTTAGCTGCCAACACTAGCGGAAGACGCGACACACACTCTTCTGAATGACTCCGAGTTAGAGGAAATGAAACGTCAAATTAGAGGCTCAACTAATTTGATAACAAGAGCACTACATAGCAAAAACTCGGGATGCAGCTGAAGTGGCTCTCAAAGGATAAAGTATAGCCTTAAGTAATTTTTTTCTGAGACCGAATCACGCTCTGTCCCCCGGGCTGGAGTGCGGTGGTGCGATCTCGGCTCACTGCAAGCTCCACCTCCCGGATTCACACCATTCTCCTGCCTCAGCCTCCCAAGTAGCTGGGACTACAGGCGCCCGCCACCACGCTCGGCTAATTTTTTTTGTATTTTTAGTAGAGGCGGGGTTTCACCACGTTAGCCAGGATGGTCTGGATCTCCTGACCTCGTGATCCGCCCGCCTCGGCCTCTCGAAGTGCTGGGATTACAGGCGTGAGCCGCCGCGCCCGGCCTAGCCTTAAGTAATTCTAATAGAAGGTAAGAAAGAATGAAAGTATGCTTTCATTTAAGAAACTAGAAGAAGAAAGAAAATATGACTCAGAAGAAATTTAGGGGAACCTGGTCCGCACCCTGATCCCTCCCTCTCTGTCTCCCCTGAGCTGTAGTGACGCTGCTTGTTACTGTGTTGTGGGGCCGTATTGTATTGTTCCTCGCAAACAGGGAACACATGTTACTTCCCAACTCGAACGGAAACAGGATTCACACACCAGGAGTCAACTCCAGGCCTCCAGAGTGCAGGTGTTCAGACTCTTCACTGCTCACTCACATGCAGGGCCTCCAGGAATTCAGCCAGCAACTTCTCACGGTCAGGGACATCAGAGGGGCAGCCAGCTTGGACTAGGCAGAGGGATCATCACGCCAGCTCCGAAACCCAAGCCTTCTTCCGCAGGACTCTTCAAACATCTTCCCTGTCATTTTATTCTGAACCTTTGTAAACACACAGCTAAGTTGAAAGAATTGTACAGCAGACACCATCTACCTCCTTCTAGAGTCTCCCATCAACACATACGTGGTTCGAGCTCTGCCCTGGTTGCTCCCTCTCCCCACCAGCTATGCGTCCCTCTGCCATCTTATTTTTTAAATACGTTTCATTTTAATTTATTTTTATTTTGTTTTATTTCTTGAGACAGGGTCTCACTCTGTCACCCAGGCTGGAGCACAGTGGCGTGATCTCAGCTCACTCCTGGGCTCAAGTAATCGCCCCCACCCTCAGCCTCCCAAGTAGGTGAGCTTGTGTTTACAGGTGCTAACACCAACACAACAGCTAATTTTTGTATTTTTTGTAAAGACGGGGTTTTTGCCATGTTGTCCAGGCTGGTCTCAAACTCCTGAGCTCAAGTGATCTGCCTACCTCAGCCTCCCAAAGTGCTGGGATTACAGGCATAAGCCACTGTGCCTGGCCTCCTAACACTTTTTGTTTTTCTTTTTTTTTTTTTTTTTTTTTTTTGAGACTCGCTCTGTCACCCAGGCTGGAGTGCAGTGGTATAATCTCAGTTCACTGGAACCTCTGCTTCCTGAGTTCAAGCAATTCTCACGTCTCAACCTCCGTAATAGCTGGGATTACAGGCACCTGCCGCCATGCCCAGCTATTTTTTTTTTTATTTTTAGTGGAGACAGGGTTTTCCCATGTTGGCCAGGCTGGTCTTGAACTCCTGACTTCAGGTGGTCCACCCATCTCGGCCTCCCAGAGTGCTGGGATTATAGTCGTCAGTCACTGTGACCGGCCCTTAATACATTTTAAGGTAAATTGCAGTCCACTCCCTCTGAGTCTGAGTCCTTCAGCAGGCAGATGATAGGGTGTTATGTGTAAAAATGTTTATTTAGAAATAGAATGCTTGTTCTCTGGTGCTGCAAAGAAATAGCACTCTAACATAAATTTAATTATCTCAGTAAGGCCATTTCTACTTTTTGCAGAAAGGGTGCTCATTGCAGACGGAACAATGGTGAGAGCACATCTGAACAAACGAGGGAAGCAATTTTTATCCCGTACGCAATTTGTCCCTGCTACTGTGTCCTGTCTCCATTGGCTGGAGCCAGACCTCACAATCTAAACTAAAAGCCTATTGGCAAACAGTTTAAAACTTTTCTAAATAGGGGAAAGTAATGGGAAGACAAAAGAAAAGAGGAAGTTGCTTATGCCAAATAGGGAAGAGGCATAGGCTGCAAGCTGGGATATGCCTATGAGCACGTCCGGTACAGATATTTTTGTTAAAGCACAAACACGTAGAACGTATTACGTGCCTGCGAACATGTTTAACAGCTCCATAGGATAGGGCTTAACGAAGAGTTATTAGCACAAAGCAAGGAGGCTTGAAGGAAGTTAGTCTTTAAAATAAACTGTTTTCTTAACACTTATGATTTATTCTTTAACAAGAAGGGAAACTTTGTAGAGGAACTTGGACTTTCCACACAGGGAACTAAAGTTCAATATTTGTTTATGATTCACTTTTCCTTTTTCCTTTTTTTTTTTTTTTTTTTCTTTTTTTGAGACAGGGTCTCACCCTGTCACCCAGGCTGGATGGAGAGCAGTGTGGTGCAATCGTGGGCCACTGCAGCCTCGACCTCCCAGGCTCAAGTGATCCTCCCACCTCAGCCTCCCAAGTAGCTGAGACTACAGGCATGCACCACCACAACTCAGCTAATTTTTTTTATTTTTTTTAGAGATGGTGTCTCCCTATGTTGCCCAGGCTGGTCTTGAACTCTTGGGCTCAAGTGATCCTCCTGCTTCAGCCTCCCAAAGGGCTGGGATTACAGGCGTGAGCCACAGCACCTGGCCCCCCCTTTTTTTTTTTTCTTTGAGATGGAGTCTCAATCTGTCGCCCAGGCTGGAGTGCAGTGGCACAATCTCAGCTCACTGCAACCTCCACCTCCTGGGTTCAAGCAATTCTCCTGCCTCAGCCTCCCAAGTAGCTGGGACTACAGGCACCCGCAATCACGCCTGGCTAAATTTTTTTTATTTTTTTTATTTTAGTAGAGATGGAGTTTTGCTATGGTGGCCAGGCTGGTCTTGAACTCCTGACCTCAAGCAATCCATCCACCTTGGCCTCCCAAAGTGGGATTACAGGTGTGAGTCACCATGCCTGGCCTCCTTTTTTCTTTAAAGCAAAATTATTTGGCTATAAGTAAATATTATTTGGCTATAAAGAAAATGAATTACTGATACATGCTACAATGTGGATGAACTTTGAAAATATTAAGCTGAGGGAAAAGAGGTAGACATAAAGGGCCACCCACTACATGACTCCATTCACATGAAAGTCAGAAGCCAGAAATCCATAGAGACAGAAAATAAAGGCCGGGCGCAGTGACTCACACCTGTAATCCCAGCATTTTGGGAGGCCAAGGCGGCGGATCCCCTGAGGTCAGGATCCGTCTGAGGTCAGGACCATCCTGGCCAACATAGTGAAGCCTAATATCTACCAAAAATACAAAAATTAGTTGGGTGTGGGGGTGTACGCCTGTAATCTCAGCTACTTGGCAGCTGAAGCAGGAGAATTGCTTGAACCTGGGAGGTGGAGGTTGGAGTGAGCCGAGATCGTGCCACTGCACTCCAGCCTGGGCGACACAGCAAGACTCCATCTCAAAAAAAAAAAAAAAAAGGGTAGATTAGTGGTTGCCTAGATGACTTCTAACAAACGCATACACCTATCAAGAGGGAGAACACCGCCACCAATCCAGAATGTTCCCTCATGCCCTCTCCCAGCAAAGCCCTACCCCCACCCTACCCCAAAAGTCAGCCCCAGTACAATTTCTTGCCTGTTCTAGAACACCACATAAAAGGAATTACACAGCAGTTCCTGTTCTGTGGAAGGTCTCTCTCTTGCTCAGCATCATGTCATCCATATTGTGGCACGGATCGGATCGCTCATTCATATTGACATTCATTAAACAACCGTTGGACCAGTCCTACCGCCCTCCCTCCCCCATCTCTCTCTCTTTCTCTCTTTCTTTCTTGAGATGGAGTCTCGCTCTGTGGCCCAGGCGGGAGTGCAATGGCATGATCTCAGCTCACTGCAACCTCCGCTTCCCAGGTTCAAGCTATTCTCCTGCCTTGGCCTCCCGAGTAGCTGGGATTGCAGGCACACACCACCACACTCAGCTAATTTTTGTATTTTTAGTAGAGACGGGGTTTCACCATGTTGGCCAGGCTGGTCAGTCTTTTAAATGAATCCAACGAAATCTAAATATAATGGTCATTTAATCATCAACAATTTTTAAGAGACTATTTTTTAACAGGCTTAAATGTTTTCTCCTTTGCCTTGTGTTTTCACACCACTTTGCCCACAGAATTTTATGCCAACATGACATATCTTCTGCTCGAAGTCCTCCACTGGCCTCACTGTGCTTTTCTGTAATGGAAATATGTGTATAAGTTGAAATGCCACTTTTCATTCTTTACTTCATAAGTCTCTTATCTTTGTTTCTGCTAGATTTATTATTTTTCCATTATTAGCTCAGAGTTTCTCAAAACCACTGATTTGGATATAAATAATATATATTATATATTTCGATTAAAAATTGTTACACAGAAAAAGGAAGTTTTCATTGGGGCATTGGGGATGCATCTCCTGATGAAGGGGACGGGGCTTTTTTCCTTGTAGCCCGTTTCCATGGGTGACGATGACTTGTTTAAAAGACACTATTCCGCATGGAATGTCCTCCTGCTTTATGGGTTTTAGGGGCTAGCACTGAGCGACTTTGTTCACACGAACAAGTCTACGGGACAAAGAGGATTGGGGCAGCAGTTTCGCAAATCTGAGACGTGCCACCGGGAATCGCTGCTGCGGTCGGGGGCTGCGACGCCACCAGCCCCAGGATGGAGAGCGGCTCTCTGGGCGTCCGGGCAAGTCCATGCTCCGAACCGGGAGGCCGAGGGGCCGAGGAAGTCGAGGGTCTGGACATTTGCTGCCCTGGAGCCGCGTGAGCCCGCCCCGCCCTGGCACGTCCTCCCGGGCGTTCTCGCCTTTGCAGCCCCCGCCTGACTGGGGACCCTCCACTCCCCACACCCTCCTTCCATCCCCGCTTCCCTCTCCCTGGCCCTCCTCCTCCCGCGTCGTCAACCATGACAAAGGAAGGCAATGCCACCGCTGACCGCCAGAGGGCGCGCCCCAAACGGACACTGAAGCTGGGCGCCCCCTGGCCGCGAGGGGCGCGGGGGAGAGAAGGCGCAGGGGGAGACGGGGCCCAGGGAGCTTCGAGCCTCCTGCCTGGGTCCTGGTTTGGTTGCCCCTGCACCACCCACTGCTTGCCCACCCTGCCTCAGTCTCCCCATCTCCCAGCCTCGGGACTCCTCTGGTGGGCTGGGGCCCACCCTGGGGCAGAGCCGCTGGGTCTGGGGACTGGTAGCATCAAGATGCCTCGAAGGCTTGGCCTAGTTTTCAGGATCCCTGTAATTAGGACCCCCACCCCCACAGGAGCCTGTCCAGAAGGTCCCGGGCCTAGCTAGGCCGTCGTGGACACCTGCCATCTTTTCCGAACGCTGCAGACATCTGCCTCCCAATTCAGTGCAAGGGGGCCTGGGCCCCCTCAAGGAATGGCTGAGAGTGGGAGAGTGGGCCTGGAGTTTCACAGCCCACACCTGAGGCCAGTCACAGCCCGACTGGGCCAGGCAGAAGCTGCACAAACTCCACACTGGAAAGGTGGGGCCAAGGGCAACCCCAGCCCGCCTGCCAGCACCACCCCACCCCCAGCATCTGCCGGGCACAATGGGCACACCTAGCCCCACCCCACCCACCCTTGCCACGTCAGGCCTCAGCCAGGAAGTCCAGAAAGGGCTGGGCGTGGATGGGGGTCTGTTCCAGAGGCCTCTGCCACCCATGAAGCCATCGGGCCTGTGGGCCGCTCAGAGCAGGACAGGACTCCCTGGTCTAGAGGGCCCTCAGGCTGGCCTCCGTGGGGTGCAGCGAGGCTGGGGTACAGAGCTGGGTGCCCACAGCCGTCACCTCCCTGGCCCCAGCCATCACAGCCTAGCTCCTCCTGGAGCCGCCTCACCTCTCTGGGCCTCTGTTTCCCACTCCGTAGAGCAGAGGTGTTGATGGCTCTAGATGGGAAGGCTAAGCCGGTCTGTCTTTGCAGAATCCACGTGGTGGCAGCACACGGTCCGTGCTCCGCAGTCAGCATCCCATCATATGGTGGAGGGGATGTTCTGAACCCCTCTTTGAAACTCACAGAACCTGGGGACAAAGCGGGGCAGCGTCTTGTCATTGAGGGGTGGCCACAGGAGGGGCCCAGGGACCAGCACCAGGTACAGGAGCAGACCCACGGCCCAGCCAAAAGGCAGCGGACACACTGGGCACGGCCGGGCCTGGGCTCCCTCTGACACAGGGCACCTGGATGGGTGCTTGAGCACAGCCAGGCCTTCAGATGACAGCCATCCCCACAAGCATCTGACCACGTGCGAGACCCCGCACCCAAGCTTCCCAAGTGAGCCCCTTCTAAATGCCAACTCCAGAAACCATGAAATAATTGGCCGCTGTTTACGCATCGGAGTGGCTGGCCGTGCGGTGAAAGGCACCAAGCTGCTGGCGCGCGCAGGGTCATCTCCCTGTGGCTCCCGCTGCCCAGGGTTGCCCCCCTGCTCCCCTCCTGCAGGGCTTGTTCCCAGCAGGTGCGTCTTCCAGCTGGGCCTGGAGACCTGGTGCCACACGGTGCAGTGGTGACTCTACAGCGCTCTCGTGTGTGGCTCTGGGTGCTCCCGCCCGCCCCCCTCCCAGCTCAGCCTGGGCACCTTTCTCCTGGTCGCTGTGTCCCAGCACTCTCCCCTCAGGAGGCTTGGGCTGGCGGTTGTGAACGTTCCCAACCGGGTGGTCCTGGCTCCCCACCAAGTGTGTGTCCACCCCCTCCCACCATGGCTGCTCCCCACATTGGTTCAGGGAGCCCCTGAGGAGGTCCATGGGGTCCCAAGCCCACCGATGCCCACCGATGCCCACCACTGCTTTCAGCTTCCTCCTGTTCGCCAACCACCAGGTTGGTGGTCTTTTCCTTCCCACTTTTATTTTGTGTTCCAGGGGAACATGCTGCCGCCAGGCTTTACTGTGGACTGTGTCCTTTGTGTCTCTGGTTGTGCGATCTCGGTGGCTCGTGTTTTACAAGAAGGTTGGGGAGAGCCAAGGCCGTGATCACTTCTCCCGCATCCTTCTCAAATCGAGAGGTTACGATATTTAGCCTCAGAACCACAGTCGTCTCATGCTAAAGGCCTGTGAGCCAGGAATCCCGAGCTGGTGGTATGCACTGTTGCTTTTCCAAACAGAAAAAGAAGAAAAACTTGCAGGCCAACCCAGCTGACTCCTTAAACTACTTCTTTGAAACTCACAGAACCTGGGGACAAAGCGGGGCAGCGTGTATATATAAAGTTGATAAACTTCAAAGATGGCTGTGAAGTCATGGAAATCCATGGAAGAACCCTAAATGCATATTCCTGAGTGAAAGAAGTCAGTCAGAAGAGGCCACACACTTATGATTCCAACTCTAGGACATCCCAGAGAAGGGGAAATTACAGAGATAGGAAAAGGACCCGTGGTTGCCAGGATTAGTGGGGAGGGAGGGATGAATCAGCAGAGCACGGAGGGTGTTTAGGGTAGGGAGGGTAAACCAGTGCAGCCACTATGGAGACCAGAATGGCGATATTTCAAACAGTATTTCAAAAACTGAAAATAGAATTGCCACATCATCTGGCCATTTCACTTCTCGGTATTCTCCCAAGAACTGAGTGCAAGGACTTGAACAGATATCTGCACACCCATGTCCACAGCAGCATCACTCACCAACACCCGAGGGTGGAAGCAGCCCAGGTGCTCACGGATGGATGAACGTGGTGTATCCAGGCTGGGAGAGGTGGCTCATGCTTGTAATCCCAGCACATGGAAGGCCAAGGCGGGTGGACCGCTTGAACCCAGGAGTTCAAGACGAACCTGGCCAACAGGTGAAAATCCATCAATACAAAATATACAAAAATTAGCTAAACGTGGTGGTGTGCGCCTGTAGTCCCAGCTACTCAGGAGGCTGAAGTGGGAGGATTGCTTGAGCCCAGGGAGATCGAGGCTGCAGTGAGCCATAATGGTGCCACTGCACTCCATCCTGGGCACCAGAGCGAGACCCTGTCTCAAAAAGAAAAAAGCAGTGTATCCATCAAAGGGAATATTATCCAGCCTCAAAAAAAAAAAAAAAAAAAAGAGGTCCTGACACAGGCTGCCACACAGGTCAGCCTTGAAGACATTATGCTGAGTGAAAGAACCAGACACAAAAGGGCATAAGCTGTCAGACTAAGAGAGCAGTCAAAACCACAGAGAAGAAAACAGAATGGAGGGTGCCAGGCTGGCGGGGGGAGGGTGTGGGGAGTTTGTGTTTGCTGTTTCAGAGTTTCCACTTGGGAAGGTGAAAAAGTTCTGGAGATTGGTTGCACAACAATGTGAATGTACTTACGGTCACTGAACTTGAACTGTACGTTTAACCATGGGAAGATGGTGTGGGAACAAACCCTCAGTCAGTTGGTCTGGCAGCAGATTTGATGCAGATGAAGAGGGAAGTGAGGAATCAGCAGGGAAGACTGTGCTTACCCCTGATTGGCACAGATAGATAAGGAGCTGTTAAGGGGGTTCAGAAGAGGTTAAGACATAGGAGAGATGGATAAGAAGGTTTTCCGTACTTCTGATCGAAATTCCAGAGGGGCTGGACACAGTGGCTCATGCCTGTAATCCCAGCACTCTAGGAAGCCACGGTAGGTAGATCACTTGAGGACAGCAGTTCGAGACCAGCCTGGCCAACATGGTGAAAACCTGTCTCTACTAAAAATACAAAAATTAGCCAGGCATGATGACAGGTGCCTGTAATCCCAGCTACTTGGGAGGCTGAGGCAGGAGAATCCCGGAGAACCCAGGAGGTGGAGGTTGCAGTGGGCCAAGATCGTGCCACTGCACTCCAGCCTGGGCAAGAGAGCAAGACTCTGTAGAAAGAAAAGAGAGGAGAGGAGAGGAGAGGAGAGGAGAGAAAAGGAAAGAAGAGAAGAAAAGAAAAGAAGCCGGGTGCGGTGGCTCACGCCTGTAATCCCAGCACTTTGGGAGGCCGAGGCGGATGGATCACAAGGTCAGGAGATCGAGATCATCCTGGCTAACACAGTGAAACCCTGTCTCTACTAAAAATACAAAAAACTAGCCGGGCGACGGTGGCGGGCGCCTGTAGTCCCAGCTACTCGGGAGGCTGAGGCAGGAGAATGGTGTGAACCCGGGAGGCGGAGCTTGCAGTGAGCCGAGATCGTGCCACTGCACTCCAGCCTGGGCGACAGAGCGAGACTCTGTCTTAAAAAGAAAAAAAGAGAGAAGCGAAGGGAAGAGGAGAGGAGAAGAGGGGAGAGGAGGGGAGGGAAGGGGAAGGGAAGGAGGGAAGGAGGGAAGGAAGGAAGGAAAAGAAGGAAGGAAGGAAGGAAGGAAGGAAGGAAGGAAGGAAGGAAGGAA
>NC_045439.1:1198698-1208851 GCF_002776525.5 Piliocolobus tephrosceles | reverse complement strand
GAAGGAAGGAAGGAAGGAAGGAAGGAAGGAAGGAAGGAAGGAAGGAATTCCAAGAGGTGGAAATAGATAAAATGGGAGAGCCCACTACCTCCCTGACAATATGGCTGAGAATTTTCCAGAACTGATAAAATATGGAAACTTCAGCCTCAAGAGTGCAGCACTCTCAAGCAGGAAGAATAAAAGCAGCCCATCCCTAGATCTCCCTTGGTACACTCAGAATGCTGAAGGAGAACTTGCTAGAGGCAGACCCCACGAATGGCAAGAACAGAAGCAGATGAACGTCTCCAAAGTGCTGAGGCAGAGGCAGAGACAGCAGCCGGACCCACACGCCCCGCTCCACTCCCACTTACGGGTATGGGAGAAGCACTGGATGAGCAAAATGACTACACCGCCACCCAGTTCCTCAGCAGAGGAACCTCTACAGAATACAGCTCAGAAAGAGGGGATGCCTGGGCTGCCAGAAAGAGTGGGGTGCAAACGTGCAAACCTCAGTGGGTGCTGGCTGTGTGCAACAAAGCCCTGTTGAAAGCGAAGGGTAATAAAGGCAAGATAGACCTGAGTATTGGGCAGTCATAATGATCTGTGAGCCAAGAGGGGTGTGATCTGTCAGGAGGAGGATGGAAATGCTGGCTATCTTTGTATTCTAAATATACTTGTTAAAATTCTAAGAGTGACTATTTTAAAATAGAAATAGAGCATATAACTTCCACTTAACTCTTCAAGGAAAAAATAGAATGTCAGATTGAGCCAGAGCCACGGAAGAGCACTCAGGCAGCGGGAGCTACACGTGCAAAGGCCCTGGGGAAGGAGGGCAGAGGCACACGCCTGGCACTGACGTCAGTGCGGCTGGAGGCGGACGGGTGCAGAGAGGGGTCTGAGACGCAGCTGGAGGCAGCAGGACCAGACGGGATGGGGCCTCAGGGCCGTGGTTCTGAACTTCATTCCAACAGCAGAAAAAGGGAGGCATGTTTGTAACTTGCAGTGAGGCAGGAGCCATGGACAGGATTGCATCTGTGGCTTGCCAGCATCCCGCAGGCTCCCATGGGAGCAGACTGCCCTCAGGCCCCAGCGGAGGGAGGGAGAGCAGACAGAACCATTTTGGCCCCTGGATATGGTGGCGGCAGGGGAGGTGGTGAGCAGTGGAGGAAGGGAGATTTAGGAAGCGGTGCCTGGCTCCTCGGTGTGGGGGCCGTGAGGGGAGGGAAGAACACGGAGAGAGGCTGGCTCGGGGCTTGACAGAGTGGTGGGGTGTCCCATGGGAGGCAAAAGCAGATGGTGGGGCGGGCGAGAGAGTCACGGTTCTTTCAGCCTCATCAAGTGTGTTTCTGAGGACATGGAGGGCGGTGGGAGGCTGACAGTGCAGAGAGAGCGCGGGAGTGGGAGCGGGGCCGGGGGCAGGACCTGCCAGGCTCAGTAGCACTCGGGCAGTCTTCACAGATGAGATGGGGCACGGCCCCTCCCGAGAGGGAAGAGGAGGGGGTAGCAGAGGCAGAGCTGGGGCAACCAGGGAGGTAGGGTGCTATGGACTGAGGTGTGACCCCCCAAATCCTTATGTCAAGCCGCAACCCCCAATGTGACCGATTTGGAAATAGGGTCTTTAGAAGGTAACTACGACCTTTACGAAGTCAGAAGGGTGGACCCTAATCCAACAGGACCGTGGCCTTCCAAGAAGAGGAGGAGACACCAGAGGCGGACGCAGCAAGGCCGGGAGAAAGGTTTCATCAGAAACCAACACTGACGGCACCTTGATCTTGGACTTCCAGGCTCCAGAGCTGTGAGAAAATAAATGTCTGCTGTCTAAGCTGCCCAGGCTGAGGTCTTCTGTTACGGTAACCTGGGCTCACTCATACAGAGGGGAACCAAAAGCATATGGGGTCCTGGCACCCACAAGCGAGCGTGTGTCAAGAAAGAGGAAGCAGAAACCGCATGCATGGCTGCTCCTTCAGAGCACGCAGAAAACTGTGCAGACAGGGCACGGGCAAAAACCCATGTGAGCAGAGAAGCATCTCTCCAGGGGCACACCCGCACTGCTGAGACGCAGCTGCCCCCGCAGGGCTCAGATGTTCCCCATGAGAGCAGCGCCATACCTCATCCCCCATGCCTCCTGAGGCTGCCTGGGTCCCACAATGGCCACCGCGCCATCTCCTATCCCACAAGCCTTCCTAACCCTGCCTCTCCCCCATCAAGATGCAGGGGCTGTGTCCCCTCCCCTTGAGCCTGGCCAGGACTTTGAGTCTCTGCTGACAGAGGACAACAGAAGTGAACTGTGTTGGCTTGGTGCATTACAAATGCTCACGCCTGTAATCCCAGCACTTTGAGAAGCTGAGGCAAGACGATCACTTGAGCCTAGGAGTTCAAGACCAGCCTGGGCAACATAGTGAAACCCCCACCTCTCTACAAAAACAAAAAAAAATTAAATTTAAATTAGCCGGGCATGGTGGCGGGCACCTGTAGTCCCAGCTACTCGGAAGGCTGAGGCAGGAGAATGACGTGAACCCGGGAGGCGGAGCTTGCAGTGAGCCGAGATCCGGCCACTGCACTCCAGCCTGGGTGACAGAGCAAGACGGCGTCTCAAAAAAAAAATTTTTTTTTTGTTTTAATGAGCCAGGCATAGTGACACACACCTGTAGTCCCAGCTACTCACAAGGCTGAAGCAGGAGGATTGCTTGAGCCTAGGAGGTCAATTCTGTAGTGAGCCATGATTGCACCACTGCACTCCAACCTGGGCAAGAGAGCAAGACCCTATCTCAGGAAAAAAAAAAAAAAGTGAGTGGGTGACTTGCCAGCTATATTCTGTCAACGAACAAGAAATAGACCAACACTGCAGATCAGGAAACAAAAGAAAAAGGGGGTCTCAGGAACCGCAATTCAGGAGACACAGATCTAGCCAGGAGCTCAGTCGTGCCTGTGCCGGGGAGGCCCGGCAGGGCTTACAAAGGTTTGCAGTGAGTCCACACATCCAGAAGGTGTTGGCATGGTCCGTGACCAACGGTGGGGGCTTAACAGCGTAGGACAGCTCTGGTTGATAATCAGTCTAGTCAGGTGTGCCTGTCCCCAGGAGACCAGTGATCAGGCCTGGTGTGAACAGTTCAAATCGAAGTCAGCTGGTTCATGATTTGGCCCAGGTCAAGGAGTCAATTCCATCTGGCAAGTTGGACTGGGTCCAGCTCCTCCTGCCCTCCCAGCTGCTTTTTAGATAGCCCTGACATAACCATCTCCATTACGGAATTTCTTTTCACAGCTCTGGAGTCCATGCACCTCCACCGTGTTCCCCTGGGAGGCTGACTCTTGGGCCCCCAGCCACCATGCTGAGTGAGCCATCACGGAGCTGGCCCTCCACCCCCCACTTAGGCACCCCCGCTGATGCCATGGGACAGAGATGAGGCAGTCCTGCTGAGCCCCGTGCAAATACACGATCTCTGGGATTTACATTTGAGGGTCATTTGTTACACAGCAACAAACAGATGCATTTTGCCTGTGGCGCCAAGAGTCCACCCCTCATATTGTCTTATGCCCAATTTCTGCCTCCAAAGAAAGAAAAAGTAAAAACTAAAAGACAGAAATGAAATCCACAGGCAGACAGCCCAGCGCCGCACCCTGGGCCTGGTAGTTAAAGATCTACCCCTGCCGGGCACAGTGGCTCAAGCCTGTAATCCCAGCACTTTGGGAGGCTGAGACGGGCGGATCACGAGATCAGAAGATTGAGACCATCCTGGCTAACACGGTGAAACCCCGTCTCTACTAAAAAATACAAGAAACTAGCCGGGCGAGGTGGCGGGCGCCTGTAGTCCCAGCTACTCGGGAGGCTGAGGCAGGAGAATGGCACAAACCCAGGAGGCGGAGCTTGCAGTGAGCTGAGATCCTACCACTGCACTCCAGCCTGGGTGACAGAGCCAGACTCCGTCTCAAAAATAAAAAAATAAAAATTAAAAAAAAAAAAAAAGATCGACCCCTGATCTAATCAGTTCTGTTATCTATAGATTACAGATATTGTATAGAAAAGCGCTGTGAACATCCCTGTCCTGTTTTGCTCCGATCTGATTACTGGTGCATGCAGCCCCCAGTCACGTACCTGCTGCTTGCTCAATCGATCAGGACCCTCTCATGCGCACCCCCTTAGAGTTGTGAGCCCTTAAAAAAGACAGGAATTGCTCACTCATGGAGCTCGGCTCTTGAGACAGGAGTCTTGACGACGCCCCCGGCCAAATAAACCCCTTCCTTCTGTAACTCAGTGTCTGAGGAGTTTTGTCTGCGGCTGGTCCTGCTACGGTGCATCAGCCCACGACAGAGCCTGGCCTCAGCTCTGCAGGTGGGCTGCACCATCCCTGGTGTCCTGGCGTCACTGGTAGGAGCACGTATTTCTCTTTCAAAGGTGTCCTGGTTTGGAAGATGAGTGGTACTACCATCCCATCAATGCAAAATCAAAGGCGCCCTGAGGCAGCCCCCACAATTGAAGGGCAGGCTGCCCCCAGAAGGGACTTAAACCCCTGCCATTGGACCAAGCTGGCTGATTTAGTTTCCTGCCCTCTAAAGTGGAAATTAAGAAATTGATGAAATGGGCCGGGCGCGGTGGCTCACGCCTGTAATCCCAGCACTTTGGGAGGCCGAGGCGGGCGGATCACGAGGTCAGGAGATCGAGACCACGGTGAAAACCCTGTGGTCTCTACTAAAAATACAAAAAACTAGCCGGACAAGGTGGCGGGCGCCTGTAGTCCCAGCTACTCGGGAGGCTGAGGCAGGAGAATGGCGGGAACCCGGGAGGCGGAGCTTGCAGTGAGCTGAGATCCGGCCACTGCACTCCAGCCTGGGGGACAGAGCAAGACTCTGTCTCAAAAAAAAAAAAAAAAGAAAGAAATTGATGAAATGAAAATGTCCCTTTTAGGCTGGGAGCAGTGGCTCATGCGGATTATCCCAGCACTTTGGGAGGCCGAGGCAGGCGAATCACTTGAGCCCAGGAGATGGAGGTTGCAGTGAGCTGAGATCGCAACACTGCACTCCAGCCTGGGTGACAGAACGAGATCCTGTCTCAAAAAAGTCATAGCTTGACTTCCAGAGTCTTCCTGTCTGCCTGGTGCTGGTCAGTGATCTCTGGAAGCCCTCCAGCTGCCACCTTCCTTTCTGTCCCTCCCCAGGAGGGACACACAGGCCCAGGGGAGGTGACTTCAGGCAGGCAGTCCCGGGAAAGGGGGCTCCACCCTTCCCCTGCATAGTGGGGAATGTCTGGGATCTCCTGGGAGGGGTCTGCCATGGGGGCAGTGTGGGAAGGTACTCAGAAACCACCAGCACCCCCTACCTTCGTGGTCCTGGATTCCGGTGGGGCCCCTGGAAGCACAAGCCCATGCAGGTCTCAGCAACACCACCCCCTCCACAGTGAGACCGGTGTCAGAGTGACCTGCCCCGACTAGTCACAGGGCTCCCTCTTTCCCCAGCCCAGAGCCTCTCGCTCCAAAGCTTCCCTGCTCCTACCCCATCCTTGTCGATGAAGAGAACCCCAACAAGCCCTCTTCATCAAGGAAGGGGAGCATGCCCACTCACCCAGAAGGGGATTGGGAACCAGAAGTCAGGTTAGCCTCCCTGAGGTCACAGGGCCTGATTCTGGCACCCCAGTGTCCAACACCTGCCCCCCATTACTGCAGGGTACTTTACAGCCCCTGCCTACACCTCAACCCCCCTCCACTTCCACATCTGTTCAGGCGATGTCCAACACCACCCAAATCTTACTGACCACTGGTGAGAAAGGGAGGGGCAAGGTTGGTCTCTGCATGGTACAGCTGGGTAAACTGAGGCAACACGTTCTGGGCAGCCCAGGACGCCCAGGTTCCCGCCAGCCCGTGGCCTCTCCTACCTTGCACAGGCTTCACACTTTGCCAGCAAAGCCACAAATGGGGGCTCCGCAGGCCAGCCATTCACTGTGCCCTCCCCACCCCACCTCAGTTTCCCCTGTGGATCTGGTCTGCAGGCCTGGCATCCACACCCCCCACCACACTGCACTGCTCTCCAGGTCGCTGGCACCTATTCTGGCTTCACTGGGACCCCCACCCAGATGCACCCTGCAGCCGACTCCACCAGACCCACGCTGCCCAAGTATTTTTAGCAGAGGTTCAGGTGTGTCTTAAACCTCAGCTGAGACGTGAATTTCTGCCCTGATGGCTGCAGCCGGGAGCCACACGTCTTGCCTGGCGGGCGTGGGCGGTTCTGACCTCAGAGGCACAGCTGCAGGGTCTGCAGTCCTCTGAGAACTTCCTCCTCCCAGGTGCCCCGATTTGGGCTCCCCGGGTGCCTCCACCCCAGACCGCCCAATGGGCTCTGCCTTGCCCTGTCCTCCGTCTGGAGCCCCTCCCGATGACGGTCGCCACCCCCTCTCCTTCTTTGTCTGGAAGCTTGGAGAGCAAGAGCAGATGCCTGGGTTCAGGTTCTCAGGGATCTGGGTTCAAGTCCTGGCCCCACCTGAACTTGGGAAAGCTGCTGCCTCTCAGAACCTGTTTCCTCCACTGTGAAGTGGAAGGAAAAGTGCCCACAACGGGGGACTGTTGGGACTATAACCAGCCAGCAGTGCCTGCAGCACCCACAGACCCCCAGACATCTTCAGGGCTCCCTGTGCCCCAGTCAGCACCAGGAGCCTGCAGGACCAAGAGGGGCCCTGGCAGGGGTGCACAGACATTCAGATGTTCAGACCTGAGGCCCAAGACCTGCCTGCCAGGACAGAGACACTCCTGCCTGAGGATGCTGGAGTCCCAGAAAGTGAGAAGTAATGGCCCAGCGCCCTCTGCTCTCACTTCCTTCCCACCAAGCACAAGTATTAATTACGCAAACCTCAGCTCCCCGGGGGCGCCAGGAGGAAACGCCTGGCGGAGCCGTCTCCCACCCCGTGCAGCCTGGGTCTCCCTCCACGGTCCCAGCCTCTTCCACTGCCGCTTTCAGTTACCCGGCTTTGTAGGAGCAAGCAGCATGTCCATTTTCTTCTTTCTCAAACCATCTTAGCTGCTTTTGATTGGTATTCTTCCATGTAAAATGTCGAGTGCATTTATTGATTTCTTAAAAAAAAAAAAAAATGAAGCCCAAATGAGACTCTGATTAGAATCACACTGAATTTATTATGTCCATCTGGGGAGAATTATGTGTTTATAACGTTAAGTTTTCCTGTCCATTCTGTTGGGCTTGCTAAGTAAGCTGACATGTGATCTGCAAATGATGGCAGATGACTGTGTAAGGTGACCTTGGGAATGTCATGGCTCCTCTCCAGGCATCTCCCTCTCCACAGCACTCTCCTTCACATTCCAGAAACTTCTGTCCACCACACATGCCTTTGGCCAGTCCTGGGACATGTACTGCCCCTTGAGGTTTCCAATACTCTGTCCCACCTTTATAAAGAGCCCCTTTGTTAAACACTGCTACAAGTAACCTGCTCTAAATGTGGGTCTATCTCCTGCTGGGACCCTGAGAGGTCTAAGGGTTTCTCCCAGGAATTCAAAGAAGGTTTAATATCAGAATCCAATCCATGCAAATACCATCTGAATAGATGACAGGGCAAAAAGGGTCCCAATGTCTCAAGTGATGCCATTGGTGACTTTTTAAAAATTTCTGAGCAAATTAGAAATTGAAACAAATGAAATATTTCTAATTTGATAAAATTGTTCACCAAAAACCCACCACATAAACACATTTATGGAAATAGTTGTTGCCAGGAGTTTGGGAAAGAGGAAGTGGTTGGATCGGTGGAACACAGGGGGTTTTTAGGGCTGGGAAACTAATGTGAACGACACTGTAATGGCAGAGACACGACACTATGCATCTGTCAAAACCCACAGAACTTTACAGCAAGAGTGAGCCTTAACGTATGCAAATTTTAAAGTTCAGTCAAGAGGCTGGATGTCTAGGACGGAAGGCGGGCCGTGTGTGGCGAGAGCTTCTGGCTGTATTACAGATGTAGGGAGCAGCCCCACTGGAGGCGCTGGGGGAAGGCGCTGACCTGGGTACCCTCACAAATGATGAAGTCTGTGAAACCAAAAGCAAATGGACCTGCATGTGAGCCCTGTACCCTGGTAGACACATGCTTCTGCCGAGGGGTACAGGTGAGCAATTCCTACACCGCTGCCCCTGCACACTGGAGCTTATCAGTTCGGTCAATGGATGGTGGGTGGTGGGGCAGGTTCCTTACTGTTGGGTGGGAGCTACAGACAAATAGGGGCAGGGGTTAGAACGACCCACTGCCAAGGGTCAGAGTTGAGACAGCAGCACCAGCTCCTGTGGGCTCCCTCTCCACGCAGGCGGTGTGCTGGTTGACTTTATGTGTCAGCTCCCCTGGCCGTAGGGTGCTGGTTGGTTACTTCTGGGGATGTCCGAGGGTGTTCCAGATGAGATTAGTATTTGAATCAGTGGGTGCTGTTAAGCGGGCCCACCTGCTTTACAGTGGCGTCACCCAGTCTGCTGAGGACCTCAATGGTGCAGAAAGCAGAGAAAGGCGAATTTGCCCCAGTCTTCCTGACATGCTGCTTGAGCTGGGACACTCACCTCACCTTCTCTGGCCCTGACACTGAGATTACTGCCATCAGCCCTCCAGCTCTCAAGCCTTCAGACTCAGACCACACTGCACCACCAACTTCCCTGAGTCCCAGCGAGTAGGCGGCAGGCGTGGGACCTCTTGGCCTCAGGAATCACCTGGGCCCCGGCTTCAGCTGGCATTTCCCCTGCTTGCACTTCTTTCTCCTGCCACCTTGTGAAGAAGGTGCCTGCTTCCCTTCCCCCATGATTGTAAGTTTCCTGACGCCTTCCCAGCCATGCAGAACTGTGAGTCAATTAAAGCTCCTTTGTGGGCTGGGCGAGTTGGCTCACACCTGTAATACCAGCACTTTGGGAGGCTGAAGTGGGTGGATCACTTGAGGTCAGGAGTTCAAGACCAGCCTGGCCAATGTGGTGAAACCCTGTCTCTACTAAAAATACAAAAATCAGCCAGGCATGGTGGCGCGCACCTGTGATCCCAGTTACTTGGGAGGCTGAGGCAGGAGAATCACTTAAAACCAGGAGGCGGAGGTTGCAGCGAGACAAGATTACACCACTGCACTCTAGCCTGAGTGACAAAACAAGACTCTGTCTCAATAAATAAATAAATAAATAAAACCTCCTTTGTTTATAAATTACCCAGTCTCTGGTAGTATCTTTATAGCAGTGTGAGAACCAACTAATACACCAACTATATTGAAATATGTTCACCAAAATAATAAAGTAATTGTTATTGAATTTCTTGTTAATCTACTGATTCAGGCTGGGCACAGTGGCTCACGCCTGTAATTCCAGCACTTTGGGAGGCCGAGGTGGGTGGATCACCTGAGGTCAGGGGTTCAAGACCAGGCTGGCCAACATGGTGAGACCCCCATGTCTACTAAAACTACAGAAATCAGCTGGGTGTGGTGGCACTCGCCTGTAACCCCAGGTACTCGGGAGGTTGAGGCAGGAGAATCGCTTGAACCAGGGAGGTGGCGGTTGCAGTGAGCTGAGGTTGTGCCACTGTACTCCAGCCTGGGCAATAGATAAACAAACCTACTGATTCAGATCTAGCAGCAGCTCTCATGACCAACAGTGTTGAAGAAGGAACAAAAATGAAGCTTCAAGACGTCAAAGCAACTGAAACACGATGGGAAAATACATAGGATTTTGCTGACAGTGGAGTCCCAGGTTCTGTGGAGACTGCCAGGTCCTTTGGCCACATTCTCTATTGAGGAACACTCACTTTAGGCTAGAGGTTGGTGAAAATAAAGATGCAACGTTTTTCCATCCAAGTTCAGGGACATCTGAATCCCGTGACCAGTGGTTCTAGTTTAGAAATCCAGCTGCAGAGGTTACACCTGAGTGTGGTGATTACATCTTCACCATTTTCTGATTTTTAGAAAAAAACAAAAACAAAAACAAAACAAAAAACTGTAATCTGAACCAAAGTATTTGATCTCCCTCCCTTCCTACAGGTGTCCACGCCCTTGGAGAAGGTTATAGGGGGTGGGTTGCTTTTGACCCCAAAGGCTCCCTACATAGTCCAGGCCAGCCTGGGGCTTGGAGGTGGGCAGGTGAGCTGATGAGAACTTCCTCCCTGCTCAGCTTCCACCTGCTGGCATCTGTGTGCCCACCACCCAAAACCTGGGCCTCCACCTGCTGGCACCTG
>NC_045439.1:1198021-1198688 GCF_002776525.5 Piliocolobus tephrosceles | reverse complement strand
CTGAGCCTCCACCTGCTGGCACCTGTGTGCCCACCACCCAAAGCCTGGGCCACAGGCAGCTCCTGTGAACAGGCTTCACCCTCTTTCCCTCTCACTGCTCCCCACCCCAGCTGCAGCCCCTCTCCTCCCTCCCCTTGGTTCAAGATGACCCCAACACCCCAGCAGATTTCTATTGGGATCTGGTTGGTTTTTCCTTTTGATGATCCCCTGAACCCATCTTTACCTCCTGACTGGGGCTCCCCAGGTTGACCTGGGAAGAGCCCACATTCCGCATGATTCCAGGCAGCAAAAGGCACTTCTGGCAGGAACCCGCATCCCAGGGCAGGCCCTGGGGCACCTTGGGCTGGGAAAGACTGCGGCCCCAAAATCTCCACTCCCCGTGCTGCCGTCTGAAGCACCACCACGACGGATAGTGTCGTATGTCTTAGCCTAGGGAGAAGCCACCTGTGCTGGCTAAAAGGGGTCCCAGGAGACCTGCCTGGACGGTGTGGGTGAGGCCGTTGCACCCTCCTGCTGAGATGGGCCCTGCTACAGAGCCTGATGCCCTCGAGGAGCTGGGACCACTGCCCTCCCAGTACACACACACACAGACGCTGACACAAATATACACAGATGTACACACACACACAAACACACAGACACACACACACAGACACACAAACACACA
>NC_045439.1:1197840-1198011 GCF_002776525.5 Piliocolobus tephrosceles | reverse complement strand
ACACACAGACACACAAACACATACAGACACACATAGACACACACAAACACACGGACACACACACAGATGCAAACACACAGACACACAAACAAACACACAGACACACAAACACAGACACATAAACACACAGACACACACAAAAACACACAGACACACAAACACACAGACACA
>NC_045439.1:1187729-1197830 GCF_002776525.5 Piliocolobus tephrosceles | reverse complement strand
ACACACACACACACACACCCTTCACAACCTTCTTGGGCTCTTAGCATTTTCTGCAGAGCTATCAAGGCCGGAAGCTCCAGGAGGGACCCCAGGGCGGGGAGGGCCAAACTCTCAGGAAGGGGCTGAGGAAGACCGTGCTCATTCGCTAAATCACTGAGTGAGCTCACACTGACGGGAAGTGTTTTGATCCCGCACTCAGAGTTAATCCCGTCGCTGGCCAGACATGTTTGCTTTTAGGTTCTCTGGTGGCCCACAGGTCCCAGTTCCAAATGGCTGCCCCTCCCGTCCTCAAACTGCACCCTCGCCCGGCCTGGCGCTGTCTGCAGGCTGTAGAGAGGGCCTGGGCTTTTTCACACCTTGGGCAGGTGTAGACCAGGGAAAGGAAGAGGAGAAGGATGTGGGCAACCCTCCACCACCAGAGAGCTCCACCACCACTCCGCAGGCCCTGGTGTGGCCTCTTCCCCGAGGGCTGGCCCTGGGCTGGTGGCAGGCCTCAGTCGCAGAGGGTGGCTGAGTCCCACGCACCGCCCCACCCCTTTTCCTGAGACTGAGCCCCTCTCTCTAGCCCCAGAGCAGGCATCGTCCCCAGCCCCATCGGCCACTGCCCACGAAGCTGGTTGGAATTGCCCTCAGCGGCCACAGAGGCGCCAGCAGGGTCCCCGGCCAGGCCAACATGCACTAGCAGCTCAGAAAGAAAGGCCTTGTGTCTGGTGACCCACCCTCCAGCCCGGAATGTGGCCGTTCTCTCCTCCCACCCGTACAGCAGGGCTGAGGTTGTCCCGGGTACAAAGGCCTTTTGTCCCCACAACCAGCACCGCCGACGAGATGGCTCTGGAGCCGGGAGAGTGGCAGCCTCCATGGTGGCCACAGTGGCTCCCAGCTCCCCTGCAGCAGGGCCTCCCTCCTCCCTCAGGCCCGGGCAGACGGCACCTATGGGGCATCTTCCCTGGCACCCCCTGGCTGCAGAGCACCCTGGTGAGAACGATCTAATTGGAGAGCCCAGGCTTATACACAACTTCTCTCTGCCAGCTGAGAAAGCACGTTTCTCTGATTCACTTGTGTTACCCACAATACACTGTAGACTAGAGAAGGCCGGGACCCTCTGAGGTGGTGCAGTGTCCCCAGGCTTGTGCTGGGTATGGGTTCCACGGACCTCTTTATTTGTCAAAACTCATATACTTTAGGTCTATGCATTTTATTCTGGGTAAACTGTATCTCAGGCCAGGGGTGGTGGTTTACGCCTGTAATCCCAGCACTTTGGGAGGCCAAGGTGGGTGGATCACTTGAGGTCAAGAGTTCAAGACCAGCCTGGCCAAAATCGTGAAACCTGTCTCTACTGAAAATACAAAAATTAGCCGGGCATGGTGGCAGGTGCCTGTAATCCCAGCTACTCAGGAGGCTGAGGCAGGAGAATCGCTTGAACCTGGGAGGCAGAGGTTACAGTGAGTCAAGACAGTACCACTGCACTCCAGCCTGGGTGACAGAGCAAGACTGTCTCAAAAAAAAAGTATCTCAAAAATACATGGCCACAAAAAAAAACATAATCGTTGTTTTAAAACACCAGAAAATATAGGCAAGCCGAAAGAATTCTGAACAACCAATAACCACTGCCCGAGGTCAGTTGCTGTGATTGCAAGTACTTTCCACCTGTCCAGACACCTCCACGCATGTGACACACACAATGCCAACCACACAACACAGGCTGCTATGAATGCCACTTACATCTGTCAGTGACAAAACCTGACCATGTTTCCACTCACTCTGACACAATATTTTAAACGACCTCGCATTATGCTGTGTGCATAAATAAGCCAATTTGTTTTCAACAAATCCATGTATTGTTGGAAATTGACTCCTTCCGGGCTTACTCTTTCAGAATTCTAAACAGTAGTGCCACAAATACCCTGGTAGCTTGGTCTTTGAGCACCTGTAAGGTGCTATCGTGAGGTAAAGACCCAGGATTGGTGTTGCTGGGGCAAAAGACACTCACCTGCATTTTAAAGGGTTCTCTGTTTTTGTTTTTGTTTTTTATTTTGAGACAGAGTCTTGCTCCATTGCCCAGGCTGGAGTGCAGTGGTGTGATCTCAGCTTACTGCGACCTCCGCTTCCGGGGTTCAAGCGATTCTCCTGCCTCAGCCTCCCAAGTAGTTAGGATTACAGGCGCCTGCCACCACGCCTGGCCAATTTTTGCATTTTTAGTAGAGACAGGCTTTCACCATGTTCGTGAGGCTGGTCTCGAACTCCTGACCTCAAGCGATCCACCCACCTCAGCCTCCCACAGTGCTGGGATTACAGGCATAAGCCACTGCACCCAGCCTTAAAGGGTATTTTTAATGCCTTATGGAAAGCAGGGGTTCCAATAGGCTTTCCAGTCCAGTCTCTTCCTTGATCTTTCTAATTCCAAAGAGGCTGGCAGACACTGAGCCTGCGGGGGAACATGAAAACCTTTCTGCCTTGGAAATAAGGCTAACTTACTGAATGCAGACTAGAATGTAATACACCTTGACAGTGTAAAACTAATCTGATCTCCTGGCTGTAATCCCAGCACTTTGGGAGGCCGAGATGGGCGGATCACAAGGTCAGGAGATCTAGACCATCCTGGCTAATATGGTGAAACCCTGTCTCTATTAAAAATACAAAAAATTAGCCGGGTGCGGTGGCAGGCGCCTGTAGTCCCAGCTACTCGGGAGGCTGAGGCAGGAGAATGGCATGAACCCGGGAGGTGGAGGTTGCAGTGAGCCAAGATTGCACCACTGCACTCCAGCCTGGGCAACAGAGCGAGACTCCATCTCAAAAAAAAAGAAAGAAAAAAAAAAAACTAATACCTGGACTTCTGCCCGGGCACGGTAGCTCACATCTGTAATCCCAGCACTTTGGGAGGCCGAGGCGGGTGGATCGCTTGAGGTCAGGCGTTCGAGACCAGCCTGGCCAACATGGCAAAAACTCATCTCTACTGAAATACAAAAAAAAAAAAAATTAGCTGGGCTTGGTGGCACATGCCTGTAGTCCCAGCTACTCGGGAGGCCGAGGCAGGAGAATTGCTTGAACCTGGGAGGCGGACTACAGGCATGTGAGCCAGGATCGCGCCACTGCACTCCAGCCTGGCAACAGAGCAAGACTTTGTCTCAAAAATAGTAATAATAATAATAATAATAATACCTGTACTTCTGCTTTCAAGTAGGAAAGACAGGTCCCACAGGGAAGGCCACCACAACTGCTGACAACAGCCGAGGAGGCCAGACACATGGTGAAAACCTCACTGCGAAGGCATCGGGGAGCTGCGGAGGCTACGAGGACTTAGCAGACTAAAATTCCAGATAAGCAGGTGATCCACAGCCATCTTTTTACCTGGGGACATTTGCCGATCTCGGGCACTGGGCGAAGGATTGGGCTTGGCCCAGGCAGAGAGCTGCAGCTGGGGGGAAAGAAACCAGCAAAGATTCTCACGGTCACAGGGAGGAAAGTGGCAAAATTGGAGTGTCCAGGGCCTCAACCACGCGGTGGGGCCCTCAGCACCACTCCAAGACACTTGTAGGATCTCAATGCTGCTGCAGGAGGAGGCTCAGGAGCTGAGCAGCTCTGCAAGGCAGGCCTGCATTTCCCACAGCCTTTCAAAGCAGGGCGATCAAGACCTGCCAGGCTCCCCAGCTGAAATCTGAAGAGACCAATCCCCTAAACCGGGGCAAACCAGAGGAAGCCTGAACCCCATCAAACTACACACCAGTCCACCCGAGTCCATCCCCCGTTGGACACAGGGACCTGCCCCTCTGTCCATCCTAACTGCCTGAGGTTTTTCTCCCAATACAGGCCAGGTGACTCCAATTAGAACAACTCCTGTGCAAATAACAACTGTCATTGCCAGACAAAACATAAACGCCATCATATAAGCTCACTAGGCTGGGCGCAGTGGCTCATGCCTGTAATCCCAGCACTTTGGGAAGCTGAGGCAGGTTTATCACCTGAGGTCAGGAGTTTGAGACCAGCCTGGCCAACATGGTGAAACCTCATCTCTATTAAAAATACAAAAATTAGCCGGACGTGGTGGTGGGCGCCTGTAATCCCAGCTACTCGGGAGGCTGAGGCAGGAGAATAGCTTGAACCCGGGAGGCAGAGGTTGCAGTGAGCTGAGATCACACCATTGTACGCCAGCTTGGGTGACAAGAGTAAGACTCCATCTCTCTCTATACATGTATGTATATATATACACATATATATAAAATATACACATATATGTGTATATACATAAACTCACTGCATTCTGAGTGACCAAAACCAGACAGAGGCTGTAGGGTGTTGACAGTCAGAAGAACAGAATGGTCCGAAGAACCAGAGGACAGAGTTTGGGGTGACCATGGCAGCTGGAATGTGAGGGGGAAATCCCAGAAAGGGGAGAGCCATAGAGAGCGATTCCCCAAAGACCATCAAAAACTCAGCCCAGATCTCTGGCAGAACTTGAGCTACGTGCACACAGGATAGATCCCAAGCAACTCACACAACCGAAGAGAGATTTACCTGCCAGCCACGCAGAGGAGGCAGTGTTGACCGTTTGAGTTCGGTGAGGTTAACTGCTTGATGAAACGAAACCAAAACAGTTAATAATCTGGAGAGGAAGATAACGGAATCGCACGTCCCTACTATGTCGTGTTCACAATGCACAGGGTCAACCCCAAATCAACAGACACACCAAGAAGCAGGCAAATGTGACCGAGAATCAAGAACGAGAACTGATCGGAGCCAGGAGACAAAGGAATATATCCTTAAAGTGCTGAAAGAAAACACATGGCCAACCTAAAATTCTACACCCAGAAAAAATATCTTTCTGAGATGAAAGTGAAATAAAGACTTTTCAGACAAACAAAAGCCAGGAGAATTCATCTTTGACAGATCTGCCGTAAACAGAATATTAAAGGAAATACATCTAGGCAAGAGGAAAATGATCGCAGATGTAAACATGAACGTGTAGAAAAAAATGAAGAATCCCAGAAAAAGTAAAATATGTGGGTAAATTTAATTGAATATGGACTGCTCAGAACAATACTCGTAGTATGTTATAGAGTAGAAAATACAAGGAGGCTGGACGCGATGGCTCACGCCTATAATCCTAGCACTTTGGGAGGACAAAGCGGGCAGATTGCCTGAGCTCAGGAGTTTGAGACCTGCCTGGGCAACGTGGCGAAACCCCATCTCTACTAAAAATACAAAAAATTAGTTGGACATGGTGGTGCACGCCTATAATCTCAGATCTCAGCTACTGGGGAGACTGAGGCAGAAGAATCGCTTGAACCCAGGAGGCAGCGGTTGCAGTGAGCTGAGATTGTGCCATTGCACTGCAGCCTGGACAAAAGAGTGAGACCCTGTCTCAGAAAATAAATTAATTAAATAATTTAATTTAATTTAATTTAATTTAATACAAGTAAAACCACACGTATAACCACAACAAAGGAGGTGGGGGATATTTGCAATACAAGTGCACAGCCAAGTACAAAAGACTTATGTCCAGAACATATGTAAAGAACTCCTACAAATCAACAAGAAAAGGATAGACGACTCCCTAGGAAGTGAGTGAAAAGATTTGAAGACACTTCACCAAAGAGGATAGTCCAGAGGTCAGTAAACATGTAAGAAGATACCCCAATTTCCTTGGCTATCATGAAAATGCAAATTAAATCATGAAGTAATATCACAACCCACAGACTGGTCAATACGAACGAGGTGAACACTTCCAGTTATCAGCAAGGCTGTGGAGCAACCAGAACCCTCACACATTGCTCGTCACGTGAAAGCTGATAGAACCACTATAGAGAAGTGCTGGATAGTAACTATTAAAGCTGAACACAGGTGGACCCACTGTCAAGTTTCACCCGACAGAAACGCTTGCACCTGTTCACCAAAGACATGTACTGTGTGAGCACGTTCATGGCCACACGAAAGCCAAGAGCCAGAAACCACTCAAACGCCCATTCGTTGTAGAAGGGATAGATGAGTGGGGGCTGCTCACCCCATGGAATGGCGCTCAGCAGTGACAATGACTGAGGTATAATCTCGTGCAACAAAGGCGCCCTTGCAGACTGTATGCTGAGTGGAGGAAACCAGACACTGTCGAATCCCCTTTTAGGAAGAGGGCAGATAAGATGTAGTTATCTGGCAGGGCACAGTGGCTCATACCTGTAATCCCAGCACTTTAGGAGGCCTAAGCGGGTGGATCACCTGAGGTCAGGAATTGGAGAGCAGTCTGGTCAACATAGTGAAACCCCGTCTCTACTAAAAATACAAAAATTAGGCCGGGCGCGGTGGCTCACGCCTGTAATCCCAGCACTTTGGGAGGCCGAGGTGGGTGGATCACGAGGTCAGGAGATCGAGACCATCCTGGCTAACACAGTGAAACCCCATCTTTACTAAAACTACAAAAAATGAGCCGGGCGTGTTGGTGGACGCCTGTAGTCCCAGCTACTCAGGAGGCTGAGGCAGGAGAATGGAGTGAACCCGGGAGGTGGAGGTTTCAGTGAGCCGAGATTATGCCACTGCACTCCAGCCTGGGTGACAGAGCAAAACTCTGATCTAAATAAATAAATAAATAAATAAATAAATAAATAAATAAATAAATAAAATAAACACAAAATACAAAAATTAACTGGGCATGGTGGCACATACCTGTAATCCCAGCTACTCAAGAGGCTGAGGCAGGAGAATCACTTGAGCCCAGGAGGCGGAGGTTGCAGTGAGCCAAGATTGTGCCATTGCACTCCAGCCTGGGCAAAAAGAGTGAAACTCCGTCTGAAAAAAAAAAGATACAGTTATCCTGGGGGTGCTGATGGGGAGATCTGGGGGTACAGGGGCTGGGGATGGTCTAATTCTGTCTGGATGTCGGTTAGAGAAGTGTGTTCAGTTTGTTAAGAGAGCCCAGGCTGGGCTGGCTGTATCTTTCCATCTCTCCACTATATGTCAGTGAAAAGTCAGCTAAACACAATCATTTATTTAACCAGCACATTTGGGAAGCAGAGGAAGGAGGGAACGTGGGAGGAGGCCTGACTGGTGCTTCTCATTCCCCTACGGAATCAGTAGACCTTGGTAATTGTAAAATATGTGGTTACATAAACATAATGACCCAGCCACTGAACGTTTTCCATAGTCATTTTTTTAAATCTAAGGAGATCATTAAGGAACCAGTATCTTTTGTTGTGGTAAAATATTTATCTGAAATGCAGCAACTCTTTCCATTTAAATCCAAATGAAATAAAATTTGATATTTTATTCTGAAATAAAGCCTATCATCTTATCCCCTCCGCTTCTCAGCTACTCTTCCCTTCTTCAGCCCTCTTCTCTGTCTCTCTACGTAAGTACCAAGCAAGACATCTGGAACAAGGTTTAGTAGTTTAATGAGGGTTATTTCTTAGTGGCTGGATTTAAAGTGACTTTTAGAGACTCTTTTTTGTACACGTTTGCATTCATTCGCGTTTTAATAACAAGCATTTTTCAAATTAATAAAGCTGTTCTGTTGTGCTCCATCACTAGCTGGGTGACCTGGACCAGGTTTCTCACCCTCACTGAGCCTTGGTTTTTGCCACTGTGAAATGCAGATGCTAATATTACCAAATGCATAGGGTTTTTTTAGAAAGATTAAATTAGATGATGTTTCTAAGTGCCTATACAGCACAGGAGGCCCTTCATACACAGTAGCTGCTATTATTATTGCCAAACATAAATAGGGGAGAAAACAACAAAGAGACTCAGCCCTCCCTTCAGGAGGTGATAGTCTGGCAGAAAGAGGCGAGAGCAAATGCCCACATGTAGCCTCATGAGGAGCCTACTGCCCTGGGCGGCCACAGGCACGATGGGAGGGTAAGCAGGAGCCGGAGGGCTGAAGCCTTGAAGGAACTGAGGGGTGGGCCAGAAGTGGGAGACCGCTGCACGCGCCCTGCAGACTCAGAAGGTCTGAGTCAGCGTCCTGTCCTGAGGGTGTTGCCAGGCTGGGGAGTGGGGGAGGCCCTGGCCTGCTGTGCCAGCGGAGGACTCCCTGCGGGGGCTGTCTGCAGGAAGGTGATGGGTTGGAAAGCCCTGCTGTCCACAGAGACTCCAACATGAGGAATGGGTGCCTTGGACCTGGTGCTGCAGACAGTGACATGGTTTGGCTCTGTGTCCCCACCCAAATCTCATCTCGAATGGTAATCCCCGTGTGTGTAGGGAAGGACCTGGTGGAAGGTAACTGGATCAGGGAGTGGTTTCCCCCAGGCTGTTCTCCTGAGAGTGAGTTCTCATGAGATCTGATGGTTTAAAAGTAGCAGTTTCCCCTACACTATCTCTCTCCTGCCACCTTGTAAAGAAAGTACTTGCTTCCCCTTCACCTTCCCCGATGATTGTAAGTTTCCTGAGGCCTCCCCAGCCATGCGGAACTGTGAGTCAATTAAGCCTCTTTCCTTTATAAATTACCCAGTCTCAGGCAGTTCTTTATAGCAGTATGAAAACAGACTAATACGGACAGTATCAGCAGAGGCTTGAGTTCATCCAGTGCTATTGGAAGACTCTGATGGACGGAATACATTGAAGGCACAGCCAAGGTGTGGAGGCTCTTGAGAAGACAAAAGGTGCTCAGCACACAGGTGGAGCTCTCTCCAGAGAGGTTTGCTCAACTCCTGCAGGCAGGAAGAGCTGCCCTGTCCTATAGCCCTCTGCATGCGTCCAGGCATCTCCCACCTGCATCATTTCACCCCCTGACAGCAAGCACCTTGGGGTGGGGTTGTCAGATAAAATACAGAACTCCCAGGTCAATCTGAATTTCAGATAAACAACAAATAAATTTCAGTACAAGAGTGTCTCATACAATATTTGGGACATGCTGGTGCCAAATATTGCATAGGACATTATATTAGCCCGTTCTCACATTGCTATAAAGAACTACCTGAGGCCGGGTGCAGTGGCTCACACCTGTAATCCCAGCACTTTGGGAGGCCAAGGCGGGTGGACCACCTGAGGTCAGGATTTCGAGACCAACCTGACCAATATAATGAAACCCCATGCTTACCAAAAATACAAAAATTAGCCAGGCATGGTGGCAGATACCTGTAATCCCAGCTACTGGAGAGGCTGAGACAGGAGAATTGCTTGAACCCAAGAGGCGGAGGTTGCAGTGAGCCAAGATTATACCATTGCATTCCAGCCTGATCAACAAGAGCTAAACTCCATCTCAAAAAAAAAAAAAAAAAAAACTACTACCTGAGACTGGGTAATTTTTTAATTTTTTAATTTTGTATTATTATTTTTTTTGAGTCCAAGTCTCACTCTGTCGCCCAGGCTGGAGTGCAGTGGCCGGACCTCAGCTCACTGCAAGCTCCGCCTCCCAGATTTACGCCATTCTCCTGCCTCAGCCTCCTGAGTAGCTGGGACTACAGGTGCCCACCACCACACCCAGCTAGTTTTTTGTATTTTTTTAGTAGAGACGGGGTTTCACCGTGTTAGCCAGGATGGTCTCCATCTCCTGACCTCGTGATCCACCCGTCTCAGCCTCCCAAAGTGCTGGGATTACAGGCTTGAGCCACCGCGCCTGGCCAAGACTGGGTAATTTATAAAGAAAAGAGGTTTAATTGACTCATGGTTCTGCAGACTATACAAGAAGCACAGCTGGGGAGGACTCAGCTGTGCTTACAGTCATGTTGGAGCAGGAGGAAGAGAGCAAAGGGGAGGTGCTACCCACTTTTAAACAACCAGATCTCCTGAGAACTCACTCTCAGGAGAACAGCAAGGGGGAAATCGCATCCATCATCCAGTCACCTCCTACCAGGCCCCTCCTCCAAGGCTGCGGATTACAATTTGACATGAAATTTGAGTAAGGACACAAATCCAAACCATATCAGATATACTTATCCTAAATCTGTATTCATTGTTTATCTGAAATTCAAATTTACCTCCATGCCCTGTACTTTTATTTACTAAAGCTACAACCCACCTGGGTGATGCTGTGCCCTTGCTTACCTGGTACCACCACTGCCAATTCTGTGCCCAGCACATAGCAGGCTTTCAATTAATGTTGAATAGATGTGGGCTGGGTGGATGGGGGATAGATGGATGGTGGGTGAATGGGTGGATGGATGGATGGTGGGTGGATGG